>NC_091340.1:17066615-17366615 GCF_038502225.1 Cherax quadricarinatus
AGTCTTCAATAAAGGTAAAAGTGATGTTAAATGTTCATTTATCCATTTCATTAGTCATTTATATTAATTTCTTATTGTTTTCAGTATGTAAAACTATAGTTATTCTCTTTAAAATGTATTTTTGTTAATATTTTTGGGTGTCTGGAACTGATTAATTGGATTTACATTATTTCTTATGGGAAATATTGCTTCAGTTTTCATATGAATCGGCTTTCGTCAGACTTTTTGGAATTAATTAATCACGAGGTTCCACTGTATAAACTAGTTTTGTAAGACTTAATTCTCACATCATATTTTCACAGCCCATTTCCTTTAGCTTAGGCACCAGTCTTTATACAAACCTTTGTACTTTCTCCAATGTCAGTTTGTTTAAACAGATAATTACCTATTTGTATCTACAGGAGCTAAGCTTGTAGTGTCACATCTTAAGTTTTATTTCTACAATTTTTTTAAATACCAATGATTATAGAACTTGTTCCTCCTCCTGAATCCCCTTCCATTCCTCTGTTATACCACTTGATGTAAACTTTCCCATTTTCCTTGGCTTACAATTAAGGCCTTTTGTTTGCCTGTTTCAACTTTAAAATTTCATTCTATTTTTTTTGTTTTGCTGGTGATGGTACTAAGAAGTCTTCTCTAACCATTCCTTCTCTCAGTCAACACATGTTGTGAAGAGGTTTTGTAGCATTTTCCCATCCATATATCTGAAGATTATTTTATAGTTTTCTAGGATAGTATACAGCTATCTCATTATTTCACTTAAGTGGTCTTCTGGTGACTATCCTTCATCACTACCTTATAACATCAGTCAAACGGAGACTTTTGTTACCTTATCCTTTAGGTGTAATACAAAATATTGAACATTTCTATTATGATAAAATGGGTTATGACTGCACTACTGCTATATGAATTTTACTCATCAATATTCTTCTTCTCAGTATATATTTACCAAAATAATTAATGTATCTAAAAGATATTATACGTAGATTTTTTGGTAAGGGGATTATGTACCCTGAGAAGTATCTCCTAGTGCATATACATCAAGAATTTATTGTAATACATATTTTAGAGATTAAAGTATTGTTGATAATCATCTACAGGTGAAATGCAATGGATAGTCTTTAAACCTAATTGTATTAGGAAACAATGATAAACTCTGATAAGAAACATTACTGAAAGGTACTTTGAACCTAGAGCAGTTTGGCAGGTGTATTATCTAAACTGTCCTATATCAATGCCTAATTGCATGCATTAAGAACCTCCCCTCCCTTATTTTGTTACCACTTGACCCAGAAAGCTATTTCTACTGTACTATTATATCAGTGGATTTTATGCACTATACAGCAAAGGTCACAGTACTGTTCTGGAAAAACACAGGACCAAGGCCGCTCTAGAAAGAAGTGTATGGGGATTTGTCGGCTACTAAAAATTCCCATCGTAACTTATCAAGATATATTTACTGCAGTTATATTTATTGCATCATCTCTACATAAAATGACTACATGCAAAATTAAAAGACTGGAAAACACTACAGACACATTACAGTAATATCACATTCAAGACAATGTTAAACCAGTAATGGTCATTCACCACTACATGATGAAGAATTATTTATTATTATTATTATTATTATTCTTCTTTCTTTCAACACACCAGCCGTATCCCACCGAGGCGGGGTGGCCCAAGAGGAAAAACAAAAGTTTCTCCTTTCACACTCAGTAATATATACAGGAGAAGGGGTTACTAGCCCCTTGCTCCTGGCATTTTAGTCGCCTCTTACAACACGCATAGCTTACGGAGGAAGAATTCTGTTCCACTTCCCCATGGAGAATTATTATTATTATTATTATTATTATTATTATTATTAGTTCTATTGTTATTATTATTAGTTCTATCATTATTATTATTATTATATTCACAGAAAGAACTAAACCTGAAAGGATCTTTCAGTGGTGAACAGCAGAGGTGAAAGAGACAGTGGAACAGCAGATGGTGGAGGTGGAAAGAAGTGAATGTGTTGAAGAAAGAACACTGACAAGAGTACGGGAGTCACTATTGATGAAGGAAACAGGTGTTAACTAGGAAATCAATAAAGGTGGAACTGTCAGAGAGAGGGAAGACAAAGCGAGAAAGTCAGTGCAATAAATAAGGTGTCTGAAATGCACTTGGAGTCTTCCTTGATAAGCGAGACAATTGATCAAGAGATGTGGTCATCACAATTCTCCACAAGTGGCACCAGGCACCAATAATATAAATACAGAAGGCAAGTAGCACTACATAGGTAGATGCATATTTAATAGTGATGCAAGATAGATGAACAAAAAAATGGCAAAATTAAAAAATTAAGATGTTTATAACCCCTTAACTGTGGCATACCCAGAAACTAAAATTCCTGTGTGGCAAGATTTTGAAAAATAAAAAGAGCACATTTTATGAATCAAACAAGACTAAAATGAGTAGAATCTCACAAAACTATGGTTTTATGATGTGCTGAAGTTGATGAAAAAATTATCACTTGTTTGCAAGAGTACTTTAGCATTTAAAACATAAGGAAATGCTTTTTTCTTAATAACACATAGGCTGTTTCCCCACCAAGGCAGGGTGACCCAAAAAAGAAGAAACACTTTCATCATCATTCATTCTATTACTGTACTGCTGGAGGCACACCTACACTACAGTTAAAAAACTGCAACATATCTCCACTCCTTTAGAGCACATGCACTGTACTTTTCACCTTAAGGACTTGGGTTCAGCTAACTGGTTTCTCTGAATCCCTTCATGTTACTTTGCTAGCACTCCAACAGAACGCCAAGTCATAAAACCCATTTGCCTACACTCGCTCTTATCTAACACACTCATGCACACTTACTGGAAGTCTAAGCCCCTCGCATACAAAACCTCCTTTACCCCCCCTCCCTCCAGCCTTTTCTAGAACGACCCCCTACCCAGCCTTCCTTCCACTATAGATTTATATGTCCTTCAAGTTATTCTATTTTCTTGCATCCTGTCTAAATGTCCAAACCACCTTAACAAACCCTTCTCTGCCCTCTGGATAATAATTTTAGACACCCTGCACCTCCTCCTAATTCACACCAAACACTGCCCACAGACACCATCTCCACTACCTCCAGCCTTCTCATTGTTGCAACATTCACAACCCATGCTTCACACCCATATAAGAGCACTGGTATAACTCTAGTCTCATACATTTCCCTCTTTACTTCCATGGATAAAGTACAGTGGACCCTCGCATAATGCTATTAATCCGTTCCTCAGAGCTCAATGTTATGCGAAATTATCGTTAAGCGAATTAATTTTCCCCATAAGAAATAATGGAAATTAAATTAATCCATGCAAGACACCCAAAAGTATGAATTTTTTTTTTTTTACCACATGAAATATTAATTTTAATACACACAAACTGAAGAAGACATGCACAGTTACATGACACTTACCTTTATTGAAAGACTGGTGATGATTGATGGGATGGGAGGAGGGGAGAGTGTTGATGGTCTTAGTGTTTAGAAGGGGAATCCTCTTCCATTAGGACTTGAGGTAGCAAATCTTTTTCCGGGGTTACTTCCCTTCTTTTAATGCCACTAGGACCAGCTTCAGAGTCACTGGACTTCTGTCGCGCAACATACCAGTCCATAGAGGTCTGTACCTCTCGTTTCTTTATGACTTTCCTAAAGTGGTTCACAACACTCTTAGTGTACAGGGTGCCAACATGGCTTGCAACAGCTGTCTGAGGGTGATTTTCATCCATAAAGGTTTGCACTTTAAGCCACATTGCACAGATTTCCTTAATCTTTGAAGTAGGCAACTTCTTCAATTTCTCTCTCCCCTCCTCTGAAGCAGTTTCCTCAGGTGTGGCCTCATGCTGTTGAAGATGATCTAGCAGCTCATCAGTGGTTAGTTCTTCATTGTCCTCCTCCACCAACTCTTCCACATCCTCCCCACTAACCTCCAACCCCAAGGACTTCCCCAATGCCACAATTGATTCCTCAACTGGCATACGCCTCTCAGGGTTAGCCTCAAATCCTTCAAAATCCCTTTGGTCTACACATTCTGGCCACAGTTTCTTCCAAGCAGAGTTCAAGGTCCTCTTAGTCACTCCCTCCCAAGCCTTACCTATAAGGTTTACACAACTGAGGATATTAAAGTGATCTCTCCAAAACTCTCTTAGAGTCAATTGAGTTTGAGGTCACTACAAAGCACCTTTCAAACAGAGCTTTTGTGTACAGTTTTTTGAAGTTTGCAATAACCTGCTGGTCCATGGGCTGCAGGAGAGGAGTGGTATTAGGAGGCAAAAACTTGACCTTAATGAAGCTCATGTCCCCACAAAGTCGCTCTGCCAAGTCTGTAGGATGACCAGGGGCTTTGTCTAACACCAGGAGGCACTTAAGGTCTAATTTCTTTTCAGTTAGGTAATTTTTCACATAGGAGGCAAATGCTTGGTGTAACCAGTCATAGAAAAAGTCCCTAGTGACCCATGCCTTACTGTCTGCCCTCCACAGCACACGCAAATTAGCCTTGAGGATATTCTTTTGCCTGAACGCTCTGGGAGTTTCAGAGTGATACACTAATAAAGGCTTCACTTTGCAATTACCATTAGCATTGGCACACATCAACAAAGTAAGCCTGTCTTTCATAGGCTTATGTTCTGGGAGTGCCTTTTCCTCCTGAGTACTGTAGGTCCTGCTTGGCATTTTCTTCCAAAACAGGCCTGTTTCATCACAATTAAACACTTGTTCAGATTTCAGTCCTTCACTGTCTATGTACTCCTTGAATTCCTGCACATATTTTTCAGCTGCTTTGTGGTCCGAACTGGCAGCCTCACCATGCCTTATCACACTATGTATGCCACTACGCTTCTTAAATCTCTCAAACCAACCTTTGCTGGCCTTAAATTCACTCACATCATCACTAGTTGCAGGCATTTTTCTAATTAAATCCTTATGCAACTTCCTAGCCTTTTCACTTATGATTGCTTGAGAGATGCCATCTCCTGCTATCTGCTTTTCGTTTATCCACACCAATAAGTCTCTCCCAACATCTTCTATCACTTGCGATCCCTGTTTCGAAAACAGAGTTGCACCTTTGGCAAGAACAGCTTCCTTGGACACAATAGTAGTGATGGTTGATTGGGGTTTACTATACAACCTGGCCAGCTCGGAGACACGTACTCCACTTTCATACTTAGCAATGATTTCTTTCTTCATCTCTATAGTAATTCTCACCCTTATTCCTGTAGGGTTGGCACTAGAAGCTTTCTTGGGGCCCATGGCCACTTATTTTGCAGATGAAATCACCAAAAACGCTGTAATAATACGAAATGTTCCGATTGTATACTTGGATGTTACCGCAGAGGCTGGCTTGTAAACAATGCCACCGGCGGAACATGTGAGGCTGGCTCAGGCTGCACATTAGACACGTCTCGGACAAATAGCGTTGAGCAAGTTTTTTAGCGGTATGCGAGGCAAAATTTTAGCGATAAAATGTATCGGTATGCGGATTTAACGTTATGTGATGCCAATGGTATGCGAGGGTCCACTGTACTTTGTCTCCAAAGACTCCTCAGTGCACTACTCACCTCTTTCCCTTCATAAATTCTATGATTCCCCTCATCTTTCATACACCCATCTGCTGACAAGTCCACTCCCAAATGTGTGAATACAGTGGGCCCCCGGTTTGCAATGGCATCGGTATCAGATAAATCCAGTATTCGATACATTTTAACGCAAAAATTTTGCCTCAGTTCCCGTTAAAAAACCTGGTATACGCGATTCGTCCGAGACGTGTCCATGTGTGGCCTGAGCTGCCCCGTGTGTGCCAGTGTTTACAAGCCAGCCAGTGTGCTCGCATCCAAGGATACATTTGGTACATTCCATATTATCACATGGTTTTTGGTGCTTGTTTCTGCAAAGTAAGTCACCATGGGCCCCAAGAAAGCTACTAGTGCCAACCCTTCGAGAAAAAGGGTGCTAATGACTATTGAAATCAAGAAAGAGATAATTGCAAAGTACGAAAGTGGAGTGCATGTGTCGGAGCTGGCCAGGTTGTATACAAAACCCCAATCAACCATCGCTACTATAGTGACCAGGAAAACGGCAATCAAGGAAGCTGTTGTTGCAAAAGGCGCAACTGTGATTACGAAACAGCAACCGCAAGTGTTAGAAGATGTTGAGAGACTGTTATTGGTGTGGATAAATGAAAAACAGATAGCAGGAGATAGCATCTCTCAAGCGATCATTTGTGAAAAGGCTAGGCAGTTGCATGACGATTTGGTAAAGAAATTGCCTGCAACTAGTGGTGATGTGAATGAATTTAAGGCCAGCAAAGGTTGGTTTGAAAGATTTAAGAATCATAGTGGCATACATAGTATGATTAGGCAAGGTGAGGCTGCCAGTTCAGACCAAAAAGCAGCTGAAAAATATGTGAAGGAATTCAAGGATTACATAGACAGTGAAGACTTGAAACCTGAACAAGTGTTAATTGCGATGAAACAGGCCTGTTTTGGAAGAAATTGCCAAGCAGGACCTACATTACTCAAGAGGAAAAGGCACTCCCAGGACAGGCTTACGCTTCTGATGTGTGCCAATGCTAGTGGTGATTGCAAAGTGAAGCCTTTATTGATGTATCACTCAGAAACTCCCAGAGCGTTCAGGCAAAAGAATATCCTCAAGGCTAATTTGTGTGTGCTGTGGAGGGCAAACACTAAGGCATGGGTCACTATGACTGGTTACACCATGCATTTGCCCCAATGTGAAAAATTACCTAACTGAAAAGAATTAGACCTTAAGTGCCTCCTGGTATTAGACAATGCCCCTGGTCATCCTACAGACTTGGCAGAGCGACTTTGTGGGGACATGAGCTTCATTAAGGTCAAGTTTTTGCCTCCTAATACCATTCCTCTCCTGCAGCCCACGGACCAGCAGGTCATTTCCAACTTCAAGAAACTGTACACAAAAGCTCTGTTTCAAAAGTGCTTTGAAGTGACCACAGATATTCGATTGACTCTAAAAGAGTTTTGGAAGGATCACTTTAATATCCTCAATTGTGTAAACCTTATAGGTACGGCTTGGGAGGGAGTGACTAAGAGGACCTTGAACTCTGCTCGGAAAAAACTGTGGCCAGAATGTGTAAACAAGAGGGATTTTGAAGGGTTTGAGGCTAACCCTGAGAAGCGTATGACAGTTGAGGAATCCATTGTGGCATTGGGTAAGTCCTTGGGGTTGGAGGTTAGTGGGGAGGATGTGGAAGAGTTAGTGGAGGAGGACAATGACGAACTAACCACTGATGAGCTGCTAGATCATCTTCAACAGCAAGAGGCCACACCTGAGGAAACTGCTTCGGAGGAGGGGATTGAGAAATTGAAGAAGTTTTCTACTTCAAAGATTAAGGAAATGTGTGCAAAGTGGCTTGAAGTGGAAACCTTTTTTGATGATAATCACCCTGACACAGCTACTGCAAGCCGTGTTGGCAACCTGTACAATGACAATGTTGTGAACCACTTTAGGAAAGTCATAAAGAAACGACAGGTACAGGCCTCTATGGACAGATATGTTGTGCGACAGAAGTCCAGTGGCTCTCAAGCTGGTCCTAGTGGCATTAAAAGAAGAAGGGAAGTAACCCCGGAAAAGGACTTGCTACCTCAAGTCCTAATGGAAGGGGATTCCCCTTCTAAACAATAAGTTCGACACTCTCTCCTCCTCCCATCTCATCAATCATCACCAGATCTTCATTAAAGGTAAGTGTCATGTATTCTACTGTTAGTAGAGTACTACAAACTGTGCATGTCTTCTTCAGTTTGTGTGCATTAAACTTAATATTTCATGTGGTAAATTTTTTTTTCATACTTTTGGGTGTCTTGCACAGATTAATTTGATTTCCATTATTTCTTATGGGGAAAATTGATTCGCTTTTTGATAATTCTGGTTTACGATGAGCTCTCAGGAACAGATTAATATCGCAAACCGGGGGTCCACTGTACATTCACTTCCTCCATACTCCCTTTCTCCAATCTGATATCCAATCTTTCATCACCTAAATTTTTTGTTATTCTCATCACCTTACTCTTTCCTATGTTCACTTTAAATTTCCTTCTTTTGCATACCCTTCCACACTCATCCACCAACTTCTGCAACTTCTCTTCAGAATCTCCCAAAAGCACAGTGTCATCAGCAAAAAGCAACTGTGACAACTCCCACACTGTGTTAGATTCTTTATCTCTTAATCTCACACCTCTTGCCAACACTCAAGCATTCACTTCTTTTACAGCCCCATCTATAAATATATTGAACAACCATGATGACATCATGCGTCTCTGTGTTAGGCCTACTTTTATTGGGAAATACTCTCCCTCTCTCCTTCATAGCCTAATATTGCTTCACAAAGAATATAGAGTATAAATTAAGTAATTTTTTTTACACCTCTTTAACATTACAAATATTTCAAGGTGCAATACTCCTCAAAATATGGAAAGAAGTCATATTCTCTGACAATATTGAGTTATCTTAGGATGATTGTTATATACAGGCAAGCCCTGCTTTACAGAGCTTCACTTTACGGTGTTTTGCAGAAACTGGGGTCACGCCCCATGTGCAGATATCCAAGAATTATCTACAAGAGGTATTAAATCAGCCAAGTGTTTTTGGGTATGCCCAAATGAGATTAATCTGTGGACTAAAATCACATTGGTATTAGAAGTGGGTAACATCAAAGCGGCCTTCATAGAAAACCTGGAAACATCTTATAACAGATGGGAAAATAAAAAGTCTGGGCTGGATGGTGCTATCGCCCTTGGTGCGGATGCTGTCCTGGCCGATAGTAACTGTATGACTGGAGGTGCTGGCCAGGTAGTCAGGAACTGTAAGGCTGGAGGTGCTGTCCTGGTAGACAGTTACTGTGAGACTGGAGGTGCTGTCCTGGTAGACAGTAATGGTGAGGCTGGAGGTGCTGTCCTGGTAGACAGTAACTGCATGCATGTAGGAATGCATATTATGGCCTTGAGGGAGACAGGAGCTATGGTGGAGAAACAAGTGTAGTCAAGGACAAGATAAAACCAATATTACAAACTAGCAATACCACAGGAGATAGAAAACAAGGAGATTCCACTAGTAACAGTGAAGATAAATTATCAGAAACAACTGGTGAGAGCGCCATTGTTAGTACTAGTGAAGATAGAAATGAGACAGGAAAACATGCACCAACAGGGAATACAGTCACAGAAACCCAAGGCAAATAGAAACAAAGCCTGTTCAAATATTATGCACTTGGTATCTGCAGGCATGGAATATCTGAAAAAACAGATGGGACGTGCAACTTTGACCACCCTAGAAAATGCCGTGTCCATATGACAACAGGAAAATGCAACCTCCCTTCCTGTAAGCTTTTTCACCCTGAAATGTGTCCCTCTTTAGTACAGGAAAGACAGTGCTATAACTTATATTGCCAGGCACACCATCTAAAGGGGACAAAAAGATACAAAACATCCAGACCATGGGAAAACCTGGGTAGCCACAGCCACTCAAGAGAGAGGATTTTCAGTGCCAGGAAGGTAAAAAACTGGCAGGAAATGGCAGAAATCGCACACCAAATCCAGTCATTTCTGGAGTGGAATCACAGTTGATGGCCTCCACTCCAAACCAACAGATCCAGATGTTAGTGCCGGAAAAAAAAGAGACCCTCCCAGTACCACCAATCCGATGACATTCTTCTTTGCAAATATACAGGGTCTAAAGCCAGCAACGAACAACAAAATACCTTTCATCCATGTACTGCTTGCAGTGGCAAATGCAATGTTCGTGGCTTTCACAGAGACCCACATAAAGGATCACTTGGACAATGAAATATGGATCCCAGGTTACAACCAATACAGATGCGACAGAGTGAACAGGCGAAAAGGGGTGGATGGTTGGCTTGTATATCGCAGAGTCATTTATTTACACAGAACTGCTAAATGCCTCAAATGATGTAGTTGAAGTTTTAGCAGTAAAGATCGAGAACCAAAATCTAGTCATTGTGGTAGTTTACAAGCCTCCGGATGCAACGTCCCAGCAATTCCAGGAACAGCTGTAGAAAACTGACCACTGTCTGGAAAATCTTCCAGCTCCTGCCCCCAACATCTTGCTCCTGGGGGATTTCAACTTAAGGCACCTAAAATGGAGGAATATAGCAAATAATGTTGTTGCAGTGATAACACCAGGAGGCAGCTCAGATGAAAACTCACACACACACACAAACTTTTAAATCTCTGCACAAGATTCACCTTAAATCAGCAAATAATAGAGCCTACTAGACTGAAGAATACACTGGACCTCATCTTCACTAACAATGATGATCTGATATGAAATGTCACCATATCAAAATCAATATACAGTGGACCCTTGTTTTTCGTAAGGCTCAAAAGTCATAATTTTCAGAAAACATAATTTTTTTCATCAAAACATTGACTCGCGAATCGTCGTTTGACTCGCAAATAGTCGTTCATCTGGGATGTGTACACACAGCCCTGAGCCACCTCACACTCTATTCCCAGCCAGTGTATCACTGTTTATCAGTGAGTGAGGATGATCCCACAAGTTCATACATTTTATAATATTCCATTCATTTTAGTGCTTGCAATTGCTAAATAAGTCACCATGGCTCCAAAGAAAGCTTCTAGTGCCAGCCCTTTGGTAAGTAATGTGAGAAACACATATAATTTAAGAAAAAGTTTGTAGAAAAATACAAAAGTGGTAGTGGTAGAGTGGTAGCAGTTGTGATAGTGGTAGAGGGTGGTAGTGAATGGTGGTAGCAGTTGTGATAGTAGTAGAGGGTGGCAGTGATGGTGGTAGTGGTTGTGATAGTGGTAGAGGGTGGTAGTGATGGTAGTAGTGGTTGTGATGGTGGTAGTGGTTGTGATGGTGGTAGAGGGTGCCTTCTTCAGTGATGCAGCAATTCTACTAGCTCCTCCAATGTTGTTGGAGTTATATAGGGCTACAGAAAACACCACTTCCTCAGCTGTTGCTTCACCACCATTATGGAATTCTTATGCTCTCAGTGGCCCTTATACACTCAACAACAATACAACACCTGTTTCATGCATTGACTTATTTTATTCATTCTAGAATATATTCCATGTTTCTATGTTATTAATATTGTTTATGATGTCATACTAGTTGAATTGTGATAGATAAATAAGCCATAGAGTTGATATTAGTGTCATATTCTCCAACAATAAACTCGCCTCCCCTCCCTCTGTCTCGTCTGCCATACACCAACAAGAGTCTTCAATAAAGGTAAGTGTGACGTCAAATGTTTATTTATACATTTTATTAGTGCTTTACATTTATTTGGCATTCTTTTCTGCATGTAAATCTATATTTAATCTAGGGAAGTGACCCCTGAAGTGACCTAGAGCACATATGAAGGGGGAATCCCCTTCCAAACAATAACCTCTTTTCCCTCTCCCCTCCTTCCTGTCTTCCATTCATCAACAACAGCCGTCAATAAAGGTAACTGTCATGTTGAATGTTCATTCTTTTGTGCATGTAAATCTATCTTTTAGGTAAAAAAATTTTTTGTTGATACTTCTGGATATCTGGAATGAATTAATTGGATTTACATTATTTCTTATGGGGAAAATGGACTTGCAAATCATCAATTTTGATAATAGTCACACTCATTGGAACGGATTAATTACTAAAAACGAGGATCCACTTTACTCAGATCACAACATAATCAAGGTTCAGACATGTATGTGCGGAGCCCCAGACTAACAAAATGTGATCAGTCACAAGGGAGCCTTCACCAAATTCAACTTCAATACTAGAACATAGAGTGGGACCAAGTAAACCAAGTCCTAAATGAAATAAGCTGGGAAGATAGCCTAAGCAACACAGACCCCAACTTATGCCTAGAACAGATTAACTCTGTGGCACTCGATGTATGCTCAAAGCATATTCCTTTAAGAAAAAGGAGGAGGAGATATAAAATAGAAAGAGACAGGTGCTCCCTTTACAGGCGACGGAAAAGAATAACAGAACGGCTAAAAGAGGCCAATATATCTGCAATGCAAAGGGAGATACTGGTCAGAGAAATAGCAAATATCGAACTAAAGCTAAAGGAATCTTATAGGAGTCAGGAATCGCGTGAAGAACTAAAAGCCATAAATGAAATCGAAAGAAACCCAAAGTATTTCTTTCCTTGTGCAAAATCAAAGTTGAGAACAACATCCAGTATTGGGCCCCTACTTAAACAAGATAGGCCCTACACAGATGACAGCAAGGAAATGAGTGAGCAACTCAAGTCCCAATATGACTCAGTTTTCAGGAAGCCGCTAACCAGACTGACAGTCGAAGATCTAAATGAATTTTTTATGAGAGAGCCACAGAATTTGGTATATACAAGCCTATCTGACATTATCCTGATGCCAAATGACTTCGAACAGGCAATAAATGACATTCCCATACACTCTTCCCCAGGGCCAGACTCGTGGAACTCCGTGTTCATCAAGAACTGCAAGAAGCCCATATCACGTACTTTTAACCTCCAATGGAGAGGGAGCATGGACACTGGGGTTGTCCCAAAATTACGAAAAACAACACACTAAGCCCCACTCCACAAAGCGGGCAGTAAAGCAATAGTAAAGAACTACAGACCAATAGTGCTAACATCCCATATCATAAAAATCTTTGAAAGGGCCCTAAGAAGCAAGATTGCCACCTATCTAGATACCCATCAATTACACAACCCAGGGCAGCATGGGTTTAGAGCAGGTCGCTCCTGTCTGTTCCAACTACTGGATCACTACGACAAGGTCCTAGATGCACTAGAAGACAAAAAGAATGCAGATATAATACACAGACTTTGCAAAAGCCTTCGACAAGTGTGACCATAGAGTAATAGCACACAAAATGCATGCTAAAGGAATAACAGGAAAAGTTGGTAGATGGATCTATAATTTCCTGACAAATAGAACACAAAGAGTAGTAGTCAACAGAGTAAAGTCTGAGGTGGCTACGGTGAAAAGCCCTGTTCTGCAAGGCACAGTATTTGCTCCCATCTTGTTCCTCATCCTCATATCTGACACAGACAGGGATATAAGCCACAGCACCGTGTCTTCCTTTGCAGATGACACCCGAATCTGCATGACAGTGTCTTCCACTGCAGACACTGTAAGGCTCCAGGCGGACCTCAACCAAATCTTTCCAAGGGCTGCAGAAACAACATGAAGTTCAACGATGAGAAATTTCAATTACTCCAATATGGTAGATGTTAGGAAATTAAAACTTCATCAGAGTATAAAACAAATTCCAACCACACAATAGAGCGTAAAATTAACGTCAAAGACCTGGGAGTGATCATGTCGGAGGATCTCACCTTCAAGGACCATAACATTGTATCAATCGCATCTGCTAGAAAAATGACAGGATAGATAATGAGAACTTTCAAAACTAGGGATGCCAAGCCCACGACGACACTCTTCAGGTCGCTTGTTCTATCTAGGCTGGAATATTGCTGCACACTAACAGCGCCTTTCAAAGCAGGTGAAACTGCTGACCTAGAAAATGTACAGAGAACCTTCATGGCATGCATAACCGAGATAAAACACCTCAATTACTGGGAGATCTTGAAGTTCCTGAACCTGTACTCCCTGGAATGCAGGTGGGAGCGATATATGATTATATACACATGGAAAATCGTAGAGTGACTAGTACCAAACTTGCACACGAAAATCACTCCCTACGAAAGCAAAAGACTCAGCAGACGATACAACATCCCCCCCAATGAAAAGCAGGGGTGTCACTAGCACGTTAAGAGACAACACAATAAGTGTCGAGGGCCCAAGACTGTTCAACTGCCTCCCAGCATACATAAGGGGGATTACCAATATATCCCTGGCTGTCTTCAAGCAGGCACTGGACAAGCGCTTAAAGTCGATACCTGACCCGCTGGTCTGTGGTTCATACGTTGGATCGCGTGCAGCCAGCAGTAACAGCCTGGTTCATCAGGCCCTGATCCACCATGAGGCCTAGTCACAGACCGGACCATGGGAGTGTTGAACCCCGGAACTCTTTCCAGGTAAACTTCAGATAATACAGTGGACCCTCTCTTTTCTTTGATCTCTTATCGCCGATTTCCATTTTCGGCGACTTTTCTCGCAAAAATATTGGTCCCGTTTTTGTCAATTTCCTCCGGTTTCGTCAATGGTACGGAACCTGTCCAGTGCCCAGCGCACAGACAAAGCCACCTCCCACAGGCATACTCAGCCAGTGTCACACTGTTTGTCAGTGAGTGAACACATCCTACCAGATCATACAAAAGATTTCATAATAATGTATTGTTTTTGGCACTTGTTTATTGTGTGTGACTGCTAAATAAGCAACCATGGCCCCAAAGAAAGCTCCTAGTGCAATTCTTTTGTAAAGAAAGTGAGGAACACCATAGAAATGAAAAATGAAATCATTCAAAAATATGATAGTGGCATACCATCAGCTCCATTGTGGCGAAGAGAAAAGATATCATGGAAGCTGATGTTACGAAAGGGGTGAATGCGATAATAAAACAGAGATCCCACAAAAATGAAGATGTGGAGAAATTGTTGTTGGTGTGGATCACAGAGAAACAGGTAGCAGGAGATAGTGTTGTGCAGTCCATAATTTGTGAAGAAGCAAGGCAGCTGCATGACGATCTCATAAACAACATACCTGCAACGAGTGCTGATGTTGGTGAATTTGAGGCCAGCAAAGGCTGGTTCGAAAAATTCAAGAAGTGAAGTGGCATACACAGTGTTGTAAAGGCATGGTGATGGTGCCACCTCAGACAAACATGCGGCTGAAAAATTTGTGCAGGAACTCAAAGACTATGTACAGGCTGAAAAATTCCAACCCCCAACAACTGTTCAACTGTTATGAAACAGGCCTGTTTTGGAAGAAAATGCCAAAGAGGACCTACATCACACAGGAGGAAAAGGCACTCCTAGGACACAAGCCTATGAAAGACAGGCTAACACTCTTGTTGTGTGGTAGTGCTAGTGGGGATTTCGAAGTGAAGCCTTTACTCGTGTATCACTCTGAAAATCCCAGAGTGTTCAAGAAAAACTGTTGTCAAGAGTAAACCGTGTGTGATGTGGAAGGCTAACAGTAGGGCATGGTTCACTAGGGAAATTTTCCTAGAATGGTTCAATGAAGTGTTTGGCCCGAGTGTGAAGAAATATCTCCTGGATAATAAATTGCCACTCCAGTGCCTCCTGTTAATGGACAATGCTCCTGCTTATCCTCCAGATTTGGAAGACCAATTGTCTAAAGAATTCAGTTTTGTAACAGTGAAGTTCTTGCCTCCTAACACCACTCCTCTCACCCAGCCCATGGACCAGCAGATCAATGCAAACTTCAAAAAACTGTACACCAAAGCAATGTTTCAAAGGTGCTTGGACATAACCTCGGACTCTGAAGTGACCCTAAGAGAGTTCTGGAGGGATCACTTCAGTATCTTCCATGGCATAAGCCTTATAGATAAGACTTGGCAGGGAGTGACATCCAGGACGATGAACTCTGCTTGGAGAAAATTGTGGCTGGATTGTGTCCAAAGAAGGATTTTGAAGGGTTTGAGGCTGACCCTGTCAACCCTACACCTGTTGTGCAATCAATTGTGGCATTGGGGAATTTCATGGGGTTGGATGTGAGTGGCCAGGATGTGGAAGAGTTGGTGGAGGACCACAATCAAGAGCTAACCACTGATGAGCTGCAAGAGCTTCATCTGCAACAGCAACAGACCACAGCTGAGGAAACTGCTTCAGAGGAGAAGGAAGAGAGATGGAAGAAGGTGTCTTCTTCAGAGATTAAGATTTGTGCAATGTGGACTAAAGTGCATTCATTTGTGGAGGACCATCACCCTGAGAAAGCTGTTGCAATCCGTGCTGGTGACTTTTAGAATGACAATACCATGTCCCATTTTAGGCAAATCTTAAAGAGACGCCAGAAGCAGACCTATCTGGACAGATATTTTCTACGACAGGGGTCCAGCGACTCTCAAGCTGGTCCTAGTGGCATTAAAAAACAAAGAAGGGAAATGACCCCAGATAAGGACTTGGTACCTACAGTCCTTATGGAGGGGAATTCCCCTTCCAAACAATGACCTCTCTTCCCTCTCCTCTCCTCCCTGTCTTCCATCCATCAACAACAGCCATCAATAAAGGTAAGTGTCATGTTGAATGTTCATTCTTTTGTGCATGTAAATCTATCTTTAAAGTACAAAAAAATTTTTTTGTTAATACTTCTGGGTGTCTGGAACGGATTAATTGGATTTACATTATTTCTTATGGGGAAAATGGCTTCATTTATTGCCGATTTCCGTTTTTGCTCATCTCTCTGGAACGAATTAAACACGAAAACTGCGAGTCCACTGTACAGTGGTTTGTTTTAATTATACCCATTATTTATTTATTCAGACTTTCTACAATATTCACCACTCATTATAAGCTAAGGATGAGAATATTTTAACCCTTTCAAGGTCAAGACCCCTGATCTGAAACTTGTCTACAGGGCCCAAGAATTTTCAAAAACAGTTTTTTGTAATTTCTTCTTATGAAATGGTAGGGAATCTTTTTCTGACGGTAACAAAACAAAAATTATGAAATTTGATGGAAAACTGATGAAATTATGCTCTCGTGAATTTTGCTGTGTGAGCGATATTTAAGCAGTGGCGATTTTGCCCAATTTGACTCCTATTTTAGGCCAATGACATTATTCCGGTCAACCAAATTCTTAACTACTACTTTGCTCGTATTACATCAATTTTATCAATTGAGCATGAGAAATCTCCCAATCAACTATTTCAACTACCCAATAAAGTGATCAGAAATTGGTAATTTGGCCAATTTCACACAAAGTTCAAAATATTCCAATTTCAAAATAGGGTCCAAAATAAACAAAGCAGGCATTCCTGGCACTAAAATAACATTTTCTCTGTTTATTAGTAACATTTTCAGGCTTTATAAATGAATTCCATTTTGATTTTTGATTCACATAATGAATTCTTATTCATACCAAAAAATAAAAGATTTACTGTAATGCAATATTGAAATAATTGTATAAATAATATCAGCACATTTGTGAATACACAGTAGACCCACCAGCTAATGTGTATTGGATGCATGACGTCATGTATTTACTCCTGAACATGGGCAAAAATCGAACATTTCTGCTACTTTGAGCTCAGTTTCAAGCCATTTTCAGTACTAAAACTAATCAAAATCATCTCTATTTCTGTAATATATTTTCCAATCTTTCAAATGAGACAAAGAAACCACAAATATTTCAGTTTTAATCCAAAAACACAGTCTTTTTTTTTTTTTCTCATTATGCACTACGGGCTGCAGGATTTGTTTTACATGGTGTACATTTACCACATAGATGTAATCTCTCATATCTAGGCCCAAATTTACCACTTACAGCTTATCTGAGTGAACTGAGCTCATGGTGTAGAATTACGGCTTGGACCCAGGCTTCAAAGCTGTAGAACTACAGGATGGACCCTCAATGGGTTAAGGTAAATGTATAATGTATAACTCTGAACACTGCTTTTCTAACCAACTTCTCCAATGCTGCTAATGCTGGAAATTCCAGGAATGCACTCAGGTCTGTATGAATTAAACACAACCTTGTGGTAATCAGGAATATACAGTGGAACCTCAGTTTTCGTGATTAATTTACCTACTACTCCTTCTACAACATTTTTACACACTTCAGCATTGAGATCCCCAACCACAAGTACTCTCTCACTCAACATTTCCCAAAATCCCTCTCTCTCTCATCTACACTTCCCTCTTCTCTATGTGCATAAACAGTTACTATAACCCACTTTCACATCCAACCCTTATTGTATTTCACATAATCCTTGAATTTATATTCCTTCTTTTCTGCCATAATTATCCTTCAACATCATTGCTACTTCTTCCTTAGCTCTAACTATTAGAAACCCCTGACCTAATCCCATTTATTTCTCCCCACTGAAACTCTCCTACCCCCTTCAGCTTTGTTTCACTTAGAGCCAGGACACCCAACTTTTCATTCATAGCATCCACAATCATCTCTTGCTTATGATTCGCACAACATCCATGCACATTCAAACATCCCACTTTGGTGGTTTTCTTTTTCTTTTTAGTAGGCTATACAGGAAAAGGGGTTACTAGCCCATTGTTCCCTGCATTTTAACTGACTTTCACAACATGCATGGCTTACAGAGGAAAGATTCTTATTCCACTTCCCCATGGATATGAAAGGAAAAATAATAAGAACAAGAACTATTAAGATAAAATCAAAGAAAACTCAGATGAGTGTGTATACATAAATGTGTACATGCATGTGTAGTGTGACCTAAGTGTAAGCAGAAGTAGCAAGATGTACCTGAAATCTTGCACGTTTATGAGACAGAAAAAAGGCACCAGTGTCTAAATAAACAAACTTACTTAGTCCTTGATTCTGTTCAAGGGACACCTGTCGTTCAAGCAATATATACCAAGCAAATGTAACTGTGTTGGAATAACACTTTTTTTTTTGTGGCCGAAATGTATCTATTCCCTGTTCATGGAACAGTGAGAGCAAATAGAAAACATATGCCAAGGTTCACTGGGGGCAGTGCTGATGGTGCAGTGCACCATCAGCAATGATGAGTAACTTCACTATCAGCAATATTGAGTGACGCTGTCTGACACTGTGCCTCAAGGAGTTTCATATGCTCCAGCACTTCTTAAAACATTGATGGGACCTTTAAATAATTTGTACACATTTCTCAACAATAAAATGTGACCAAGGCAGGTGAACATGTTCACCTGTCCATGTTTGTGACTGTCTGATTACTAATTTCTTACTTAATATTTGTGTTAGAAGAATGATTGGCTATGAAATCACAAGCTCTACTATAATTTGTAATTCTCAAGACAAAAACTATTTAAGATAAAAAAAAGCAAGGAAAAAAGTTATATCAGCAACATTTCTGCAATCGGCAGGACTCCACATTGCTGTCATGTGAGCATCCATTGCCAACTTTGCTGCCTTATATCTCAGTAAGTATTGGCCCGAAAGTTTTGCTTTTGGTCTTATTACACAAAAAATTAACCTTTTTTTTTTTTCACAAAAAAAAAAAAAAAAATCAGGAGCACTAGTGGAAATGCAGAGATCAACACTTTGACAGTTAACCCTTTGAGGGTCTGTCCCATAATTCAATGGCTTTGAAGCCAGGGTCCAACCCATAGTACTACATCATGACCTCAGCTCACGCAGATAAGCTGTGAACAGTAAGTAAATCTGGGCCTAGATATGAGAGAATACATCTATATGGTAAGTGTGCACCACATAAAACAAATCCTGCAGCACGCAGTGCATAATGAAAAGAAAAAACTGAGACCGTGTTTTTGGATTAAAACAGCGACTTTGCCGTGCACTTTCATATAGTTACTTGCAGTTTCTTGGTCTCATTTTATAGGATGGAAGATATATTACAGAAACAGAAACAATTCTGATTGGTTTTATTACTGAAAATAGCTTGAAATTGAGCTCAAAGTAGCAGAAATGTCCGATTTTTGCTGATGTTCGAGAGCAAACAAATGATGTTACACATCCAATACACATCAGCTGGTGGGTCTAACATACATTCCCGAATGTGCTGATATTATATGTACAATTATTACAATATTCCATAAAAGTAAATCTTCGATTTTTTAGTGTGAATAAAAAATTTTCATGTGAATAACAACAAAATGTAATTCATCTGTAAAGCCTGCAAACATAACTAATAAACAGACGAAATGTCATTTTAGTGCTAGGAATGCCTGCATTGTTTATTCTGGACCCTGTTTTGAAACTGGAACATTTTGAAGTTTATGTGAAATTGGCCAAATTACCAATTTCTGATCACTTTATTAAATAGCTGAAATTGTTGATTGGACAGTTTCTTGTGCTCAGTCGATAAAGCAGAAGTTATACTAGTGAAATAGCTAAGAATTTGGTCAACTGGAATAATGTAATTGGCTTAAAATAGGAGTCAAGGTGGGAAAACTTGCCAATGCATAAATATTGCTGATGCACTAAAATTAGCGAGAGTAATTTCATCAGTTTTCCATCAAATTTTGGACATTGTTTTATTACCTTCAGAAAAAGATTCTCTACCATTTCATAAGAAAAAATAACAAAAAATTTTTTTTTTAAAATACTGGACCCTGTGGACAAGCCGTAGAACTACTGGACAGACCTTCGAAGGGTTAAAGGGGTTACAGCCCTAGTGGTAAGTATTGGTGTAAATGAGGCACAACCTATTCCAGGTTGATCTCTCTTCCAAGTGACTCAAAATTTCATCCAGAAGCTGAAGCCCTCCATATCTTGAGCAATAAATTTCTCAAACAGCAACCAGGGTAAGTAAGAGGCTAAGTACCTCAAAAAAAAAAAAAAAATGCACCATTTATTAATCAAATACAGTAACTCTAAAATTTGAAACAAATCTTTTGAAATATTCATAAATATTCTTCAGAAACAACACAGTAGAGAATTTGATTAATAAATTAACAGGTAACTCTTAATTAAGCCCAGATGAGACTATGTCTAATAGAAAACAGTAATTTATCGTTTAAATAAAATGAGATTTTTCATCACAAAAATATATAAGAATGAAAGGTATGTTGATAAATACTTACTTGAGGGAGAGCTTCATAAGTGCTTTAGCAGCGCTGTTAAGATCAACAAAGGAGAGGGGAAAAATTCCGATTCGAGAGCTGAGCTTACCTTCAGCCCAATTCTCATCAACCCGCCGCAACACAGTGATGATTTCACCCTACAAACACATGAATTTATTATAGTACATGTGGTCCTACTATAATGGGGAGGAAGTGTGTGAAGATAATGCTATGTAAACTCAGTTTTATAGTACAAAAGGGGTTAAACTTTAAAGTTCACCAGGACCCTTTCCCTAGAGCCAATGTTATTATTAGTATTATTATCTGTTACACTAACACACATACCAGTACAAAATTTATTACAATAAACAAATTAAAATGGCAGAATACAACATGAAATTATATGATTACTCTCCATAAAAATATTTTAACAAAACAATTTTTTTACAACATGAGTCTAAATATTTAAGACCAAGATTTACCTCAAATTTGTGAATTAATTGTGAATTACTGAAGCCATGTTATTGTGACTTTTATTAATCATTTTCTGGCTAGTTAGTGAACAAGTCAGATTGATGGTGAATCCAGTGTTGTAATTATCAATGACAAACCACAAAGTTTACTGTTGTAACAGTTGCAGTCAGTCTATGAAGTAACTGATAGACATGAAGACTGTGCTGGCACAGTCAATGTGAGACAACAAAGTGTACTTTCAAAGCTCTCTTCTAAAATTTCTGCAATAATTACTGACTCAACTTTTATTTTATTAATAAACCCATACTGGCATATACTAGTGCTAGTGTTTTAGCAAGGGCCTCCCATGTAATACTATAATAATTGAACTAGCAAGTTACTATATAAAAGCAAATTTGTCTAGTACAGTATATTTGTGATGTTTGTCTTACCTTACTAAATGTCAGGCAATCTCGCTCTTCATCATTTGTCATCTTAAAGTCATAGAGAGCTTTACACTGAGGGATGTGGCTTGGCAATGGGTTAATAACCTGAAAATTTTAAGAATTTAAATGTTTCGTAATTAATATTCAATGCCGTATATACCTGTGTATAGGATGAGATTTTAAGACCAAATTTTGAAGTAAAATGTCTGGGGATGACCTATTCATAGATGATATTTTTTTTTTCCTTTCAACAAGTCGGCCATCTCCGACCTAGGCAGGGTGACCCAAAAAGAAAGAAAATCCCCAAAACGAAAATACTTTCGTCATCATTCAACACTTTCACCTCACTCATACATAATCACTGTTTTTGCAGAGGCACCTAGATACAACAATTTAGAAGCATATATAAAGATACAATATAAAAAGTAACCTGAAATAATAAGTATACAATATCAGGGCCCCAAAAACCATTCGTCTCCAGTCACTCCTATCTAACACGTTCACGCACGCTTGCTGAAAGTCCAAGCCCCCTCGCCACAAAACCTCCTTTACCCCCTCCCTCCAACCTTTTCAAGGACGACCCCTACCTCACCTTCCTTCCCCTACAGATTTATATGCTCTCCATGTCAGCCCTCTGACTACTTTTAACTCCACGCTTTCTAATTTCCACACTTCGAATTCTCTGCATAATATTTACACCATACATTGCCCTTAGACAGGACACCTCCACTGCCTCCAACCACCTCCTCACTGCAGCATTTACAACCCAAGCTTCACACCCATATAAGAGTGTTGGTACCACTATACTTTCATACATTCCCTTCTTTGCCTCCATTGATAACATTTTTTGTCTCCACATATACCTCAACGCACCACTTACCTTTTTTTCCCCTCATCAGTTCTATGGTTAACCCCATCCTTCATAAACCCATCCACTGACACATGAACTCCCATATATCTGAAAACATTCACTTCTTCCATACTCGTTCTCTCCAATGTGATATCCGATTTTTCTTTATCTAAATCATTTGATACCCTCATCACCTTACTCTTATCTATGCTCACTTTCAACTTTCTACCTTTACACACCCTCCCAAACACGTCCACTAACCTTTGCAACTTTTCTTTAGAATTCTGACACAGTGAGGGCCTATCACACACTAGATTCCTGCTTCTTTTTGTGCATCAAGGTACAAGCTGCACTCAGTAACCATAGTCCACCTTAAATATACATATATATTTGATAATACAGTATCCAGGAGATCCTGTTGGCCTCTCACTTTGTTATAATGCATAATAGAGGAGCATGGCAAGTCTTACTCAAATATAACTTTTCTCATTCATATACATATTTGTTCAACCTATTTTTAAAATTAGTTTCAATAATCAAAAGGAGGGAGGGAAACAGAGGAAGGAAGGAGTCAGGGTGGGAGGGAGTCAGAAAGGAAGATATATGGAAGAAAGGATGGAGATACCTAGATAGGGAGGAAGGCAAGGAAGGATGCAAGCCCTGTCTCACCATGTCCTGCCCTACCCTGCCCTGCCATGCCTACCCTGTCCTGTCCTTCCTTTGATCACTGAACCTAAAACTTTAGGTAGCTTTAAAAATAGGCTGGACAAATATACCAGTGATAAAGACTGGATTTGTGTAAGATCTGCCTAACATAGGATAGCAGGCCTAGTGCAGTACTCCTCTAGTCTTGTGTCATATACTGGTTGGGTGTGAGAAAGATCTGCGAAGTAGGCCTACTGTGGTACTACGTTTTTGTTAATCAACTGTCACATTTTCAATTTTTTCCCCGAGTTCTGGCTAGAATATATTTTGACCCCTTTTAACCCTTTCAGGGTCTGGACCCCTGATCTGAGAATTGCTCTCAGGATAATCTTTTTCTGAAAGTAATGAAACCAAAAGTGCAAAATTTGATGGAAAACTCATGGAATTACGCCCTTGCAAAGTTAGTGGTCTCGGCGATATTTACGCATTGGTGATTTCACCCAATTTGAGTTCTACTTTAGGCCAATTCCACCATTCCAGTCGACCAAACTTACAGCTACTTCACTAGCATTCCTTCCATTCTATCAACTGAGTACAAGAAACTGCCCATATACCTATTTCAACTATCCAATAAAGTGATCAGAAATGGATAATTTGGCCAATTTCACAAAATTAAAAAATTGCTAATTTATAAATAGGGTTCAGAATAAACAATGTAGACATTCCTAGCACTAAAAAAACATTTCCTCTGGTCATTAGTTACATCCCCAGGCCTCTCCTACATTATGCTTGCTTTCCATTATAAATTTTTATTCACACAAAAAAAATAGGAGGTTTACTGTTAGGCAGACTATTGTGTTATTGCAATAATTGCATAAATAATGCCAGTGAATTCCTGAAAACGTATTAGACCAACTGGTTGGATGTGTATTGGACAAGTGACAATTTGCGTATGCAGGAATATCGGCAAAAATTGAACAATTCTGCTAATATGAGCTAAATTTAAGCCTGAAACCAATCAGAATCTTCTCTATTTCTATATCTTCCACTCTATTAAAGAAAGCCAAGGAACTGAGAATACAACCATAAAAACCATATAAAATTACAATGCAAAGTTGCTATTTGAAACCAAAAATAGTTGCATTTTTCCCATTATGCACTGCATGGGGCAGGATTCTTTTATATGGTGCACACTTACTGCACAGATCCATTCTCTCATATCTAGGACAAAATTTACCACTCACAGCTCATATGAGTGAGCTGAGCTCATCACTGACCCAGAGCTCAAAGCCATAGTACTATGGCAAGGATCTTGAAGGGGTAAAATTCCCTCAAACACTAGTTGGTGCCCCTGACGGAATGTAATACAGTATTACCTCTGAATCCTTCCTATTAGAGGCCTGGGTTAGCTTTCCATTTATTCATTGACAGTTATTTATTACAACTTAATTTGAATTCATTCTTACAGATCTTTATGAAATGAAATGGTATTTAACCCTTTGGGGGTCGCCAGGCCCTCTCAGAAATTTGTTCTCTGGGTTGCCAAAATTTAAAAAAAAAAATTATTATTTTTTCTTATGAAAAGATAGAGAATCTTTTTCCGATCTTAATGACACCAAAAGTTTGAAATTTGATGGAAAACTTACGGAATTATGCTCTCGCGAAGTTAGCGGTCTCGACTATGTTTACGCATTGGCAATTTTGCCCACTTTGAGCCCTATTTTTGGCCAATTCCAATTATACTAGTTGACAAAAACCATAACTATTTCGCTAGAACTCCCTTTTTTCTATCAAATGAGTACAAGAAACCACCCATTTACCGATTTCAACTATCCAATAAAGTAGTCAGAATTTAGCAATTTTGCCAATTTCACACGAATTTCAAAAGATGCCAATTTCCGAATAGGGTCCAGAATAAACAAGAAAGACATTCCTAGCACTAAAATAACAAGTTCTCTGCTCGTTAGTCACATCCCCAGGTCCCTCTTATATTTCTTTGGCTTTCCACTTTGAATTTTTATTCTTACAAAAAATAGAAGACTACGTACTGCATTAGTGTAGAAATGGTATAAATAATATCAGCGCACTTGTGAAAGAATATTAGACTCACCAGTTGACGTGTATTGGACGCTTGGCATGATTTGTTTACTTTTGAACTTTGGTAAAAATTCGAACATTGTGTGTGTGCAGTATAAAAAAAATCCTGCAGCACACAGTGCGTAATGAGAAAAAAAAAAAAGCTCTGACCGTGTTTTTGGATTAAAACAGCGACTTTGCACTGTATTTTCGTATAGTATTTATTGTTGCATTCTAGTTTTCCTGGTCTCATTTTATAGAATGGAAGACATATTACAGAAATTGAGATGATTTTGACTGGTTTTACAATAAAAAGTACCTTAAAATTGAGCTCAAAGTAGCAGAAATGTTCGATTTTTACCAAAGTTCAAAAGTAAACAAATCATGCTAAGCGTCCAATTCACGTCAACTGGTGAGTCTAATATTCTTTCACAAGTGTGCCGATATTATTTATACCATTTCTACACTAATGCAGTAGTCTGCATAACAGTAAATTTTCTATTTTTTTTGTGAGAATAAAAATTTAAAGTGGAAAGCAAAAGAATGTAAGAGGGGCATAGGGACATGACTAATGAACAGAGGAAATGTTATTTTAGTGCCATGAATGTCTTTCTTGTTTATTCTGGACCCTATTTGGAAACTCGCATCTTTTGAAATTTGTGCGAAATTGGCAAAATTGCTAAATTCTGACCACTGTATTGGATAGTTGAAATCGGTAAATGGGTGATTTTTTGTACTCGTTCAATAGAAAAAAATGGAGTTCTAGCAAAATAGTTATGATTTTTGTTGACTAGTACACTGGAATTGGCCGAAAATAGGGCTCAAAGTAGGCAAAATCGCCGATGCGTAAACATCACTGAGACCGCTAACTTCGTGAGAGCATAATTCCGTAAGTTTTCCATCGTATCTTGGAGAGGATGCCAACTGCTTTGGATACTTTTTTTGTTGTGTTGGATATTTCTTTCTTTTAACACACCGGCTGTATCCGACCAAGGCAGGGTGGCCCAAAAGGAAAAACCAAAGTTTCTCCTTTTACATTTAGTAATATATACAGGAGAAGAGGTTACTAGCCCCTTGCTCCCGGCATTTTAGTCTCCTCTTACAACACGCATGGCTTATGGAGGAAGAATTCTATTCCACTTCCCCATGGAGATAAGAGGAAATAAACAAGAATAAGAACAAGAAAGAAAATAGAAGAAAACCCAGAGGGGTGTGTATATATATGCTTGTACATGTATGTGTAGTGTGACCTAAGTGTAAGTAGAAGTAGCAAGACGTACCTGAAACCTTGCATATTTATGAGACAGAAAAATGGACACCAGCAATCTTACCATCATGTAAAACAATTACAGGCTTTCGTTTTACATTCACTTGGCAGGACGGTAGTACCTTCCTGGGCGGTTGCTGTCTGCCAATCTACTATCTATTATGTGTTGGATATGGGTGCTGAAATTCAGGTTGTTGTCAAGGTATAGGCCTAGGAATTTGCCCTCATTATATCTGGCAATTAGAGTGTTGACGATCTTAATGTTAAGTTGCGCAACACCTGCTCTGCTACCAAACATAATATAGTAGGTTTTGTCAGTGTTAAATGTAAGTTTATTGGAAATAAGTCACTCTGTCTGACTTTTTTGGGTTATCCTAGGTACTTTACACATATGCTGCTATGTATGATAATCTATGTAACTGTATTTGTGTATACCTGAATAAACTTTCTTACATATGAAGGGAATAATTTTCTACAGTTACCCTCAGTAACACATTTTCTTTTATGTTGGCCTAGAGAAAACATTATTCTTGTCGTCACTCGTACAAGTTGTCTGGCTACCACATCTCATATTTATGTTTATTAATTTACTGTGGGGTGTATTTATCATCTTTATATATTATGTATCATGTTTATTATAAAATTTTGAAAAAAATATCATAGATGGATTAATGAAAATGTGTATATTAACGTAATATATGACATTTAATGAGACACGGTGATTATTATTATTATTACTAATATGGTGTCTCGGGACATAAGACACTTATTGATTTTAATGTGACCCTGCATGCCAGCACAGTATGTAAGTTTATTTAGGTACAGGTATACCTAAGTATAATTATCAGAGTACTACTATATATAAAATATGAAATAACTTAAAAACACTTGAAATTTTGGAGTTTCTAGACATAATGGAGAGACTTAGTGCTTAAGGATCTCACAGATAATGTAAACAAACCGGATGGGGCACGGTGACCGTATTAGAAAGTCAGGTGGGGAGCCGTATAGGGAGTTTTGGTCATAATTTGAAATGACCATATTAACGGAACGCCGTAAAGCAAAACGCCATAAAGCGGGGCCGTACTGTATTTCTGGTCCTGAAACCAATCAAAATCATCTCTATTTCTATCAAATGATACCAAGAAACAGCCAATAAAAACCCTAAAAACCATCTGAGAAAAGTTGTTATTGTAAACCATACAAAGTCATTTTATTTTTCCTATCATCCACTGCATGGGACAAGTTTATTTTTTTTATACAGTCCACACTCATAGCACAAACGTATTCTCTCACATCTAGGCCAAAATTTACCACTCACAGCTAATCTGAGTGAGATGAGCTTATAAAGCAGCACTAGATGAAGGGACCCTGGCCTCAGTGACATAGTTTTATGTGATAGCCACTGAAAGTGTTAATACTTACCTGAACATAAGAGGCCGGGAAGAAGCCTGTCTGGTTATTAAGTTCTCCCTGGTACCAGTTGGAGTCTATCTTCTTGCGCAGTATTATTACATCCCCTTTCTTGAAACTAAGGTCCCTGAGGAAGCAGGAAATGCATAGTAATTCAATCATGATGCATAATTAATAATAAACTACAAAGCAGTATTTCAAGTCCTTTCCTTGTTTTTCACACATACATTAATTCTTACAACATGGAACTACAGGCATTGGTTTAAGATCCTCATAAAACAATAGATTAGGCTAAAAATTGAGAAGATAATATATAAATATAATGAGTTAAAGTGGAGTTGGTGTAAGTAGGATAAAAAAAAAAAAAAACTGCATGTCCCTCTACTGTGTCTACTCTCATAGTCTGTTAAAGTCAACCCAAGCAACAGGCAGGACCCAGTGGCCAACCCAGGTGCCAAACTGGAGTATCAGAATTTGGCCAAGCTACATTACCATAAAAAATAAAAAAAAAAAAAAACACATACCACGGGTGGGGATAGAACCCACAATCAGAGAGCCATAAAACTCCAGACCAATGCGCTAGCCACTGGGCCAGCTGGCTACAACAAGATTCATCCAACTCGGTCTGGAGTTTTATGACTCTCTGATCGTGGGTTCTATCCCTACCCGTGGTATGGTTTCTTTGCCATTGTGTCATTACAATTTCATGAGTCATGAGCACATTACCCTAGTTTTCTGAATACTAGAATGAATTATCCATGGGATCAAAATACAAACTTTCAGTGTTCCACTGCATTAAAAATGGGAAATGAGTAAATGCTAGGTACAGTACAACATACATTCTAAACTGAACCTCCACAGTCACTTAACAAGAAAATTTTTTTAGCAACATCAACATGGAAAACATGAGGCCATTGTTGTAAACTTAAGAAAGCAATGTGCCAAAAGAATAACAAAAAGTTTTTCATAAACTCAGTGGTGGAACAATGGAATGGATTACAAGATGTAGTAAGTGCTATTACCACTATGTATTTTGAAAAGTACATGATAGATTAAAGAGTGAAGATGGGACACCAGAAGCTTTGCTCATGTAGCTACAAAGAAGCATTCATTCATGACAAGTGTGTAGTACCTAAATCTCTTTAAAATGTTACAATACACAAATAACCCAAATATAGGAGAAAGAAGCTTATGATGACATTTCAGTCTGACTTGGACCACTGACAAGTCCAGGTTGGGCCAAAACGTTGTCATAAACTTCTTTCTCCTATTCTCTAAGGGTGTTTCAGAGGTCAACGCTCCTGTAGCCAAGTCCATGACCAGCTTTGCAGTGGACCAGGGCCTGATCAACCAGGCTGATAATGCTGGCCACACGCAAGCTGACATACGAATCACAGCCCAGCTGGTCAGGTACTGCCTTTAGGTGCCTGTCCAGCTTCCTTTTGAAGACAACCAGGGGTCTACTGGTAATCACCGTTATGTATGCTGGGAGGCAGTTGAACAATTTGTCTCTCAGCATACTCACAGTACCCCTGCTTTTCATTGGGGGGATGTTTCACTGCCTGCTGAGTCTTTTGCTAAAGTAGGGAGTGAGTGTGCAGATTTTCCAAGTGTATATTATCATGTATCTTTTTCACCTGCGTTCCAAGGAGTACAGGTAAAGGGACTTCAACCTGTACACTGCAGAGTCACTTGTGTGCACAGAATTGCTGAATGCCTCAAATAATGTAGTGGAAGTTTTAGCAGTAAAGATCGAGAACCAAAACCTAGTCATTGTGGTAGTCTACAAGCCTCCAGATGCAACATCCCAGCAATTCCAGGAACAGCTGTTAAAAATTGACCACTGTCTGGAAAATCTGCCAGCTCCTGCACCCAACATCTTGCTCCTGGGGGATTTCAACTTAAGGCACCTAAAATGGAGGAATATAGCAAATAATATTGTTGCAGTAATAACACCAGGAGGCAGCTCTGATGAAAACTCACACTCACACGAGCTTTTAAATCTCTGCACAAAATTCAATTTAAACCAGCAAATAATAGAGCCTACTAGACTGGAGAATACACTAGACCTCATCTTCACTAACAATGATGATCTGATACGAAATGTCACCATATCAAAAACAATATACTCAGATCACAACATAATTGAGGTTCAGACATGTATGCGCGGAGCCCCAGACCGACATAATGAGATTAGTCATGAGGGAGCATTCACCAAATTCAATTTCAATAACAAAAACAAAGTGGGACCAAGTAAACCAAATCCTAACCGATATAAGCTGGGAAGATATGCTAAGCAACACAGACCCCAACTTATGCCTAGAACAGATTAACTCAGTGGTGCTCGATGTATGCACAAGGCTTATTCCTCTAAGAAAATGGAGGAGTAGATGTAAAATAGAAAGGGACAGGCGCTCCCTTTACAGGCGACGGAAAAGAATAACAGAGCGGCTAATAGAGGTCAATATATCTGAAAGGCGTAGGGAGACACTGGTCAGAGAAATAGCAAGCATCGAACTTAAGCTAAAGGAATCTTATAGGAGTCAGGAATCGAGGGAAGAACTAAAAGCCATAAATGAAATCGAAAGAAACCCAAAGTATTTCTTCTCCTATGCCAAATCAAAGTCGAGAACAACGTCCAGTATTGGGCCCCTACTTAAACAAGATGGGTCCTACACAGATGACAGCAAGGAAATGAGTGAGCTACTCAAGTCCCAATATGACTCAGTTTTTAGCAAGCCACTAACCAGACTGAGAGTCGAAGATCAAAATGAATTTTTTATGAGAGAGCCACAGAATTTGGTTAACACAAGCCTATCTGATGTTATCCTGACGCCAAATGACTTCGAACAGGCGATAAATGACATGCCCATGCACTCTGCCCCAGGGCCAGACTCATGGAACTCCGTGTTCATCAAGAACTGCAAGAAGCCCCTATCACGAGCTTTTACCATCCTATGGAAAGGAAGCATGGACACGGTGGTCGTCCCACAGTTACTAAAAACAACAGACATAGCCCCACTCCACAAAGGGGGCAGTAAAGCAACAGCAAAGAACTACAGACCAATAGCACTAACATCCCATATCATAAAAATCTTTGAAAGGGTCCTAAGAAGCAAGATCACCACCCATCTAGAAACCCATCAATTACACAACCCAGGGCAACATGGGTTTAGAACAGGTCGCTCCTGTCTGTCTCAACTATTGGATCACTACGACAAGGTCCTAGATGCACTAGAAGACAAAAAGAATGCAGATGTAATATATACAGACTTTGCAAAAGCCTTCGACAAGTGTGACCATGGCGTAACAGCGCACAAAATGCGTGCTAAAGGAATAACGGGAAAAGTCGGTCGATGGATCTATAATTTCCTCACTAACAGAACACAGAGAGTAGTAGTCAACAGAGTAAAGTCCGAGGCAGCTACGGTGAAAAGCACTCTTCCACAAGGCACAGTACTTGCTCCCATCTTGTTCCTCATCCTCATATCTGACACAGACAAGGATGTCAGCCACAGCACCATGTCTTCCTTTGCAGATGACACCCGAATCTGCATGACAGTGTCTTCCATTGCAGACACTGCAAGGCTCCAGGTGGACATCAACCAAATCTTTCAGTGGGCTGCAGAAAACAATATGAAGTTTAACGATGAGAAATTTCAATTACTCAGATATAGCAAACACGAGGAATTTAAATTGTCATCAGAGTACAAAACAAATTCTGGCCACAAAATAGAGCGAAACACTAATGTCAAAGACCTGGGAGTGATCATGTCGGATGATCTCACCTTCAAGGACCATAACATTGTATCAATCGCATCTGCTAGAAAAATGACAGGATGGATAATGAGAACCTTCAAAACTAGGGATGCCAAGCCCATGATGACACTCTTCAGGTCACTTGTTCTATCTAGGCTGGAATATTGCTGCACACTAACAGCACCTTTCAAGGCAGGTGAAATTGCTGACCTAGAAAATGTACAGAGAACCTTCACGGTGCGCATAACGGAGATAAAACACCTCAATTACTGGGAGCGCTTGAGGTTCCTGAGCCTGTATTCCCTGGAATGCAGGAGGGAGAGATACATGATTATATACACCTGGAAAATCCTAGAGGGACTAGTACCAAACTTGCACATGAAAATCACTCACTACGAAAGCAAAAGACTTGGCAGACGATGCAACATCCCCCCAATGAAAAGCAGGGGTGTCACTAGCATGTTAAGAGACCATACAATAAGTGTCAGGGGCCCAAGACTGTTCAACTGCCTCCCAGCATACATAAGGGGGATTACCAACAGACCCCTGGCAGTCTTCAAGCTGGCACTGGACAAGCACCTAAAGTCGGTTCTTGACCAGCCGTGCTGTGGCTCGTACGTTGGTTTACGTGCAGCCAACAGTAACAGCCTGGTTGATCAGGTTCTGATCCACCAGGAGGCCTGGTCACAGACCGGGCCGCGGGGGCGTTGACCTCCGGAACTCTCTCCAGGTACTCCAGGTAATTCCCAGTAATTAAGGTGCTTTATTGTACATATATGTGCAGTGCAAGTTCTCTGTAAATTCTCAAGGTCTGCAATTTTGTCTGCCCTGAAAGGGGCCACTAGTGTACAGCAATACTCCAGCCTAGAGAGAACAAGCGATTTGAAGAGACTCATCACTGGCTTTACATCCCTAGTTTTGAAGATTCTCATTATCCATCCTATCATTTTCCTGTATGTTGTAGACACAATGTTGTAATCTTTGCAAGAAAGATTCTCTGACATTATCACTCCCAGGTTCTTCACATTAGTTTTTCACTCTATTGTGTGGTTAGAATTTGTTTTATACTCCAATCCAGTTTTTATTTCCTCAAGTTTTCCATAGTGGAGTAACTGAAATTTGTCTTCGATGAACTTCATACCATTTTTTGAGTTCCATTTAACCCTTTGACTATCGCAACCCCAAATCCTGAAGTGTCTCCTGGTGTTGAAAAATATTTGAAAAAAAAAAAAAAAATATTTTTCCTTATCAGAATGTTAAGATTAATTTTCTGATTGTTTTAAGCCCCCCCCTCTCCCCCCCAATTTTTGAGATCAGTACTTATCGAGATATAGAGGAGTAAAGTTGGCAGAAAATGAACCATGTGTGGCAACAGCGATGAATGCCGCTCATCCGGTAAACTTTGGCTTACTTCCATTCAAAGGTTTCTTATTTTTTTTCAATATTTTATTTTATCACATAACTTATGTGGCCTGTGAGATCAAAGTATGGTGCAATATACATATATACACTCATATGTAACACAATATTCATACAAACATTAGTATCATATTGTTTACAAAACTTGTTTACACAAACGAACAATATAAAAAATTTTTTACTATTGTTCTATATACAAATGTACAATCACTGGACACTTTCCTAGAACTGCTGCAGCTTGTGGAATTCTTTGAAACATGAGTGTATGCACAATGGTGTTTTACACTCCTCACACATAAAACAAGTGTGTCAGCATTTTTGTGGGTGTGTTTTGTATGTGCACAGACAAAACACCTCTGAGCAGTTTTCTTCAAAGTATTAGCAGGCAGTAGATGAATGGTTCAGAGAACCGACATGTTGATAAATTAGACACATGTGCAACTCTTGGGTATCTTTATTGAGGAAACGTTTCGCCACACAGTGGCTTCATCAGTCCATACAAAGGAGAATCTTGAAGAATAGGAGGAGAATGAGGTAATCAGTCCCTCAACCTTGAGTCGATGTGGTCAGTCCATCAATCTTGAATAGAATACGGCATACGTGCTGAGAAGGAGCTTATAAACCGTTGGCAGGAGAGGGGTAGCAGTCATAGGTCGTGTAACATTTGTTCAATGTTGAAGTAGGTCGTGCCCAAGAATTAGGCTAGCGAAGAATTCCAAAGGTTGAGGGACTGATTACCTCATTCTCCTCCTGTTCTTCAAGATTCTCCTTTGTATGGACTGATGAAGCCACTGTGTGGCGAAACGTTTCCTCAATAAAGATACCCAAGAGTTGCACATGTGTCTAATTTATCATTAGCAGGCAGTTCTGTTAGGTAATTTTCCTAGGTAAATGGTCATGTGTCATCATTCCTACCTACCTGCCTTTCTTTCTTTCTTCATTCTTTCCCTCCTTCCTTCCTTCTGGTTTCTCTAATATATATACACATATATAGTCACTGGCCACTTATGTAGAAATACTATTATCTTCTGAAAGCTCTTTTTTTTTTTTTTGTGTGTGTGTGTGTGTGTGTGTGTGTGTGTGTGTGTGTGTGTGTGTGTGTGTGTGTGTGTGTGTGTGTGTGTGTGTGTGTGTGTGTGCACGCGTGCGTGTTTGTGTGTGTGCATGTTTGTGTGTGTGCTTGTTTGTACTCACCTAGTTGAGGTTGCAGTGGTCGAGTCCAAGCTCCTGGCCCCGCCTCTTCACTGGTCGCTACTAGGTCACTCTCCCTGAACCGTGAGCTTTATCATACCTCTGCTTAAAGCTATGTATGGATCCTGCCTCCACTACATCGCTTCCCAAACTATTCCACTTCCTGATCACTCTGTGGCTGAAGAAATACTTCCTTACATCCCTGTGATTCATCTGTGTCTTCAACTTCCAACTGTGTCCCTTTGTTGCTGTGTCCGATCTCTGGAACATCCTGTCTTTGTCCACCTTGTCAATTCCTCTCAGTATTTTGTATGTCGTTATCATGTCCCCCGTATCTCTCCTGTCCTCCAGTGTCGTCAGGTTGATTTCCCTTAACCTCTCCTCATAGGACATTCCTCTTAGCTCTGGGACTAGTCTTGTTGCAAACCTTTGCACTTTCTCTAGTTTCTTTACGTGCTTGGCTAGGTGTGGGTTCCAGACTGGTGCCGTATACTCCAATATGGGCCTAACGTACACTGTGTACAGGGTCCTGAACGATTTCTTATTAAGATGTCAGAATGCTGTTCTGAGGTTTGCTAGGCGCCCATATGCTGCAGCAGTTATTTGGTTGATGTGCACTTCAGGAGATGTGCCTGGTGTTATACTCACCCCAAGATCTTTTTCCTTGAGTGAGGTCTGTAGTCTCTGGCCCCCTAGACCGTATTCCGTCTGTGGTCTTCTTTGCCCTTCCCTAATCTTCATGACTTTGCACTTGGTGGGGTTGAACTCCAGGAGCCAATTGCTGGACCAGGTCTGCAGCCTGTCCAGATCCCTTTGTAGTTCTGCCTGGTCTTCGTCTTTGTGTGCGTGCGTGCATGCGTGCGTGCGTGCGTGCGTGCGTGCGTGTGTGTGTGTGTGTGTGTGTGTGTGTGTGTGTGTGTGTGTGCACGTGTGCGTGTGTGTGTGCATGCATGCATGTGTAGACTCCTAAATATGCTGACTCAGGGTCCAGCAGCTGTCAAAATGACATATTACTGCCTGTCAACACTCGTGGGGTCCCATGCTTTCTTGCCCACCTTCTTCGTAACTACCTACCATTCTTTCTTTCTTTCTCGCTTCACACAGCAAGGGTCTGGGTTCGATTCCCAGCCAGAGTAGAAACATTGGGCGTGTTTCTTTCCACCTGTTGTCTATGTTCCCCATTAGTAAAATGGGTACCTGGGTGTTAGTCGACTGGTGTGGGTCACATCCTGGGGCACTGACCTAATTTGCCCAAAATGCTCAGCGTAACAAGGGGCTTTCTATATAGCAGTGTGTCATTGATGTCAGCTATGGTCTGTATACCATGTACATGTACTTGGAGTAAATAATTATTACTATTATTATTATTATTTCTTCTGGTATCCTGGGCACTGCTTTCTGTCACAAACTAATCAAAAACATGAAATTCATCTTCACTGACACTTCCATCTGTGTAGGAGCGATCACTTGGGAAGAGAAGAATCCCAGATTCGCTGGGGAATCACATATTTCTTACTGCTAGGCATGCTGAACAAGGACTACTGAAATAGCATTCCCACAATGCACCACTGGCTCCCTGATTTTTTTTTATAGTGTGCACACTGACCATGGAGACCTTTCTCTCACATGTGGGCCTACCAGCTTTCTTCTGCTTGATTTGAAGCCGCTGTAGGCCCGACCAAGCAAGAGGAGGCACTGCCATCTATTACTCTGATGAACTAGAATGTGTGAAATCAACTAATGTATGGGACGAAAACGGGGAATATATAATAGCTAAATTCACATCAAGAACACTTAAGAAACCTATAGCAGTTGGTGCAGTCTACAGACTACCATGTTCAAACACTTACACTCTTAGCAATAACCTTAGAAACATAATAACTGAGTCAGATGGTGTTTATTCATAAACACCATATGATACTAGCAGGAGGTTTCAACATCAACCTTATTCAAGCAACCGACCCTCCAGTAGTTGATTTCACAAATGCTATGAACAACAGCTTATTGCTACCCACTATAACAAAGCCAACAAGAATCTCTGACACTAGTGCCTTGTAACTCGACCATATCTGGACCAACATAATATTCCCACTACAAGCAGGTATAATCACAGATTACACCACAGACCACTATCCTACCTTTCTCATAACCAACTTATCTAAACTACCTCAAGAAACAAGAAAGATCTCATTTTGCCTGCATGACGAGACATTGATAAACAACCTAAAACTAGCTCGAAGTGCCATTGATTGGCGGAGAGAGCTAAATGACAGTAATAATATCGATAAAGATATAAAAATTAATGAAACAGATCACAGAAAAGAGGCTAAACAGCCCATGGCTAACTAGAAGTATCCTCAAATCTATTAATAAAAACATCAAATTGAAAAGCAGTTCAGGGTCGACAGGCCCTCTCAGAAACTTGTTCTCAGGGTCAGCCAAATTTCAAAAAAAAAAAAAAATTATTTTTTCTTATGAAAAGATAGAGAATCTTTTCCCGATCATAATGACACCAAAAGTATGAAATTTGATGGATAACTTACGTAATTATGCTCTTGTGAAGTTAGCGGTCTCGACGATGTTTACGCATCGGCGATTTTGCCCACGTTGAGCCATATTTTCGGCCAATTCCAGTGTACTTGTCAACAAAAATCATAACCATCTTGCTAGAACTCCATTTTTTCTATCGAATGAGTACAAGAAACCACCCATTTATTGATTTCAACTATCCAATACAGTGGTCAGAATTTAGCAATTTTGCCAATTTCACACAAATTTCAAAAGATGCCAATTTCCGAATAGGGTCCAGAATAAACAAGAAAGACATTCCTGGCACTAAAATAACATTTCTTCTATTCATTAGTCATGGTCCAACGCCCCTCTTACATTCTTTTGCTTTCCACTTTGAATATTTATTCTCACAAAAAAATAGAAGATTTACTGTTACACAGACTACTGCATTGGTGTAGAAATGATATAAATAATATCAGCGCACTTGTGAAAGATTATTAGACTCACCAGTTGACGTGTATTGGACGCATAGCATGATTTCTTTACTTTTGAACTTTGGTAAAAATCAAACATTTCTGCTACTTTGAACTCAATTTCAAGGTATTTTTCTTTGTAAAACCAGTCAAAATCATCTCAATTTCTGTAATATGTCTTCCATTTTATAAAATGAGACCAGGAAAACTAGAATACAACAATAAATACCATACGAAAATACAGTGCAAATTCGCTGTTTTAATCCAAAAACACGGTCAAAGTTTTTTTTTTCTCATTACGCACTGTGTGCTGCAGGATTTTTTTTATACTGCGCACACTGACCACATAGACCCATTCTTTCATATGTAGGCCTACCAGCTTTCTCTCACTAGATTTGAGGGCGCTAGAATTTAGGTGTACTAGTACGTCAAAAACCCTGGCATGTAAGCCGTACTAGTATGGCCGAAACCCTGAAAAGATTAATTACTAAAGAATTTACTAAAAGATACACATCAATACTAACAAAACTAATACGTAAATCAAAGCAAATGTATTATGAAAATAGATTTAGTGAAATGAAAGGTGACATGAAAAGTACCTGGCAAACCCTTTCCAAAATTTTGAGCTCAAGAAAGCTGACTGGAAATAGAGAGATAGACTTAACTAAACCAGATGAACTTCACATGCAACCTATAGACACGGCTGACAAATTTAATGTCTTCTTCTCTACCATAGGATCAAAGCTAGCGAGACAAATTCCTAGCTCAAATACCCATCCGAGCGAGTACCTCACTGGCAACTATCCAAACACTTTATTCTTAGCTCCAACTAATCCCACTGAAGTCTCACCCATCATTAAATCATTAAAAAACAAATCAGGTAACCTAAATAACTTGCCACCATTCATATATAAAAAAGCTGCACCAGAACTGTTGCCCATTATTGCAACAATGTTTAACAGATCTATAGCTTCCTCAATCTTCCCATCCATACACAAGACAGCAAGGGTCACCCCGATCCACAAAGGTGGAGATCCAACTGATTTGAACAATTACAGACCCATATCAAACTTGCCCTTACTATCCAAGATATTTGAAAAAATAATACATAAGCGACTTTACTCCTACCTTACATCCAACAACATACTTAACCCATGCCAGTTTGGATTTAGACCTAAAAAAAGCACGAATGATGCTATTATACAAATGCTTGACCTAATATACACAGCTCTCGATAAGAATGAATATTCCCTGGGGCTCTTTGTCGACCTAAGAATAGCATTTGACACAGCTGACCACAATCTCTTGCACCTCAAACTGAATCATTATGGCATAAAAGGACATTCTCTTGACTACCTAAAATCCTATCTTAATGACAGAAACCAGTATGTACTATCCAACCTGTAGCTGTACCCCAAGGTAGGAGTACCCCAAGGTAGTGTTCTAGGCCCACTCCTCTTTCTCATCTACATCAATGATCTCCCCAATGCATCCCAACTCCTTACACCAGTTCTATTCGCAGATGACACTACATATGTCTACTCTCATTCAGACCCAGCTGTGCTTGAAAACACTGTAATCAATGAACTGCTAAAGATAAACCATACCCTGGCCGGGATTGAACCCGCGGTCAGAGTCTCAAAACTCCAGCCCGTCGCGTTAGCCACTAGACCAGCTAGCCACAATAAGATTCGTCCAACTAGGTATATTTCTACACCATAGGAAGGTTAGCACAGGCACCACTGTGACCACAAATGCAAGTTTTTACAGATGAATCTCCAGCTAGCGTGGCCGTGACGAACTCTAGCTCAAGTCCCTTCACTGCCGTCAACATGACTCACGAAATCGTAATGACACGATTGCAAACAAACCATACTCCGGTATGGTTTGTTTGCAATCGTGTCATTACGATTTCGTGAGTCAACTGCTAAAGACATATGCTTTGATGATGACCAACAAAGTCACACTTAACATAGAAAAAACTTCATGCTGTCTGGCAACAAAGCCTCAAATATTCAATTCGACATATTGTTAAATGGTTCCCCTATATCAAGACGCATGGAGGGCAAATTTCTAGGTCTTCTCCTTGACTGTAATCTTAAATTTCAGTCCCATACCCATCACATAGCCAAGAAAATTTCCAAATCAGTAGGAATCCTTTCCAAGATACGCTATTATGTACCACAAATGACTCTCCTTGCCTTGTACCACTCTCTAATATATCCTCACCTCACCTATGGTACCTGTGCCTGGGGCTCTACCACAGCCAACCACCTTAGACCCTTAATAATCCAACAAAAAGCTGCTGTGCAAGTGATAACCAGCTGCTGTGCTAGACAGCACACCCCACCACTTTTCAAAAGACTCAACTTGCTAAATATACAAGACATACACTCTTATTATTGTGCCTACTACATATACAGAACTTTAAACTCCACTGTAAACCCCCCCTAAAACTACTCCTCGACAGTTACAACAGAATGCACAGTCACAATACAAGGCATAAGGCCCTTTTCAACATCCCTCGAGTAAAACTCTCACTATGCAAGAACGCTATGCACATAAAAAGCCCAAGGATCTGGAACTCGCTACCGGAACAAGTCAAGGATCCCCAGACAACTTATAAATTTAGGACTCTGCTAAAAAATCATCTTATTGCATAATATTAACCAAATCGACCAAACATCTACTGGCTAGTTTAATTATGTGACCTCCTGGCTTTTAATTCTGCCATTCCATAAAATATTACCACCTGCACCATTTCTTGTAAATTAGATTTTGTACTAAGTATACATAAGATTAAGTATACGTACATAAGATTAAGTCCAAACAAGATTGTAAAACAGCTAACCACTATTCTATGTTTAGTTTTAAGTAATAATTACTATATACTATGTACTTATCTAGTTTTAATTAGTTACTATGTATTAGGATTAGTTTGGCCGAAATGCCTCGGCATGATAGTGGCTATCTTTGTACTTAGCAAATCAAAATTGTAATTACACATTGTAACCTGTACAAAGAAATAAAATTATTATTATTATTATACACGACTGAAACAGTCAAAGGGTTAAAGACTTGATTAATGTCTGCTTGGAGATTTGCAGTGTCCTCAACAAATGACACTGTCATGCAAATTCTGGTATTGTCAGCAAAGGAGGACATAGTGCTGTGGCTTAGGAGGACATAGTGCTGTGGCTTATGACTCTGAAGATGAGGAAAAGGATGGGAGCGAGTACTGTACCTTGTGGAACAGAGCTTTTCACTGTAACTGCCTCTGATTTCACTCTGTTTACTATTACTCTTTGTCTTCTATTTGTTAGGAAGTTTCAGATCCATCTACCCCTTTTCCTGTTATTTTTTTTACCATGCATTTTGTGTGCTATTACATGATGATCACAATTGTCAAAAGCTTTCACAAAGTCTGTGAATACTACATCGGCATTTTATTTGCCCTCCAATACGCCTAAGAGCATGTCATTGTGGTCCAGTAGTTGTGAGAGGGCAGAAGTGACCTGTTCTAAACCCAAGCTGCCCTGGGTTGTATAAATGTTGGGTGTCTAGGTGGTTGGCAATCTTACTTCTTAGAACCCTTTCAAAGTGAATATTAAAATGGTATAAAATACCGACAAGTTGTTTGGTAAGACACATATGCAACAGTTAGGTATCTTTATTTTAAAATGTTTTGCCTACACAGTAGGCTTCTTCAGTTGAGTACAGAAAAGTTGATAGAAGCAGAAGAGACGTGAAGACGATGTAATCAGTCCATCACCCTTGAAGTTTTGAGGTGTTCAGTCCCTCAGTCTGGAGAAGAGCATTGTTCCATAGTCTGAAACAGTAAGGAGTTGAAGTGACAGGATGGAGCCTTATATACCACCAGGAGGTGAGATGTAGGCCAACGACTACATTCTTGTAATAAAGTTGGTAGAATTACCGACAATATGTAAAGTAAAAGGACACATTATGCAACTAATGTGACATTTTTATTGTGGCAACATTTCACTCTCCAGGAGCTTGACAAAACTCCTAGAGCAAAACGTTGCCACAATAAAAATGTCACATTAGTTGCACTTAGTGTCCTTTAGACTACATTCTGACCTCTACTAGTGGCCTACATCTCGCCTCCTGGCGGTATATAAGGCTCCATCCTGTCACTTCAACTCCATATTGTTTCAGACTATGGAACAATATTCTTCTCCAGACTGAGGGACTGACCACCTCAAAACTTCAAGGGTGATGGACCGATTACATTGTCTTCACGTCTCTTCTGCTTCTATCAACTTTTTCTGTACTCAACTGAAGAAGCCTACTGCGTAGGCAAAATGTTTCAAAATAAAGATAAATAACTGTTGCATATGTGTCTTACCTAACACCCTATCAAAGATTTTTATGATGTGGGACGTTAGTGCTATCAGGTTATTTGTGTATTGTTCCAGACAGATTCAGATTCTTTACTGCAGCATGATACAAAGTTTGCACAAATGTGAATGATATTTAAGTGTGCATGCTGAAAGCCCCTTAATATGCAGAGCATATTAATAAGGTAATGACTAACTGAATGTATATATATAGTCTCTTAGGTGGTTGTAAACATAAAATTACAGCCAGTGGTGGCTTAACCATGAGTATGCAGCCAATGGTGGCTTAGCCATGCTATATGGCTTTTATCAAGTTTAACCCTTTGTGGGTTTTGGACGTACTAGTACAGCTTACGACCCAGGGTTTTTGACATACTAGTACGCCTAAATTCTAGCGCCCTCAAATCTAGTGAGAGAAAGCTGGTAGGCCTACATATGAAAGAATGGGTCTATGTGGTCAGTGTGCACAGTATAAAAAAAATCCTGCAGCACACAGTGCATGAGAAAAAAAAAACTTTGACCGTGTTTTTGGATTAAAACAGCGACTTTGCACTGCATTTTCGAATGGTATTTATTGTTGTATTCTAGTTTTCTTGGTCTCATTTTATAGAATGGAAGACATATTACAGAAATTGAGACGATTTTGACTGGTTTAACAATGAAAAGTACCTTGAAATTGAGCTCAAAGTAGCAGAAATGTTCGATATTTACCAAAGTTCAAAAGTAAACAAATCATGCCAAGCGTCCAATACACATTAACTGGTGAGTCTAATATTCTTTCACAAGTGCTCTGATATTATTTATACCATTTCTACACTAATGCAGTAGTCTGCATAACAGTAAATCTTATTTTTTTTGTAATAAAAATTCAAAGTGGAAAGCCAAAGAAATATAAGAGGGGCCTGGGGATGTGACTAACAAACAGAGAACTTGTTATTTTAGTGCCAGGAATGTTTTTCTTGCTTATTCTAGACCCTATTCAGAAATTAGCATATTTTGAAATTTGTGTGAAATTGGCAAAATTGCTAAATTCTGACCACTGTATTGGATAGTTGAAATTGGTAAATGGGTGGTTTCTTGTACTCATTCGATAGAAGAAATGGAGCTCTGAGCGAAATAGTTATGATCTCTGTCAACTAGTACACTGGAACTGGCCGAAAATATGGCTCAAAGTGGGCAAAATTGCCGATGCGTAAACATCGTCGAGACCGCTAACTTCGCGAGAGCATAATTCCGTAAGTTTTCCATCAAATTTCATACTTTTGGTGTCATTATGATTGGGAAGAGATTCTCTATCTTTTCATAAGAACGAATAATTTTTTTTTTTTCTGAAATTTGACCGACCCTGAGAACAAGTCTCTGAGAGGACCTGCCGACCCCCAAAGGGCTAATTGTTTTTCGAATTACAGGTTTGATTACAATAGCAGATAATGAGGGTGGTTCTAGCATATTAACATAATGTGGATACATTCAGTACTTTAATAGTTGTGAGGATTACAGATACAGTGGATCCTCGGTTTTCATGTTTAATCCGTTCGAGAGCGATCGGTAAAAACTGAAATCGAAATAACGTAAGAAATAACGTAAATCAAATTAATACATTCCAGACACCCAGAAGTATTAAGAAAAAAAAATTTTTTTTACCTTAAAGACAGATTTACATGCACAAAAGAATGAACATTCAACATGACACTTACCTTCATTGATGGCTGTTGTTGATGGATGAAAGACAGGGAGGAGGGGAAAGGGAAGAGGTTATTCTTTGGAAGGGAAATTCCCCTCCATAAAGACTGTAGGTACCAAGTCCTTATCTGGGGTCACTTCCCTCCTTTGTTTTTTAATACCACTAGGACCAGCTTGAGAGTCACTGGACCCCTGTCTCACAAAATATCTGTCCAGATATGTCTGTGTCTGGTGTCTCTTTAATATTTGCCTAAAATGGGACATGGTATTGTCATTGTAAAAGTCGCCAGCACAGACTGCAACAGCTTTCTCAGGGTGATGGTCCTCCACAAATGAATGCACTTTAGTCCACATTGTGCAAATCTCCTTAATCTTTGAAGAATGCACTTTCTTCCATCTCTCTTCCACCTCCTCTGAAGCAATTTCCTCAGCTGTGGTCTGTTGCTGTTGCAGATGAAGCTCTTAAGAACATAAGAATATAAGAAAGGAGGAACACTGCAGCAGGCCTGTTGGCCCATACTTGGCAGGTCCTTTACAATCCATCCCACTAACAAAACATTTGCCCAACCCAATTTTCAAAGCCACCCAAGAAATAAGCTCTGATAACTCTATCCACTCTCATATACAACTCCCACTCAAAACCAACCCCTCTCACTCATGTATTTTTATTATTATTATTAATAACACACTGGCCGATTCCCACCAAGTCAGGGTGGCCCGAAAAAGAAAAACTTTCACCATCATTCACTCCATCACTGTCTTGCCAGAAGGGTGCGTTACACTACAGCTTCTAAACCTATATTTGAAACTACCCAAGGTTTTAGCCTCAATAACCCAACTAGGTAGACTGTTACACTCATCAACTACCCTATTTCCAAACCAATACTTTTCTACATCCCTTCTAAATCTAAACTTGTCCAATTTGAATCCATTACTGCGGGTTCTCTCCTGGAGAGATATCCTCAAGACCTTACTAATATCCCCTTTATTAATACCCATCTTCCACTTATACACTTTGATCACGTCACCCCTCATTCTTCGTCTAACAAGTGAATGTAATTTAAGGGTTTTCAATCTTTCCTCATAAGGAAGATTTCTAATGCTATGTTTTAATTTAGTCATTCTACGCTGAATGTTTTCTAATGAATTTATGTCCATTCTGTAATATGGAGACCAGAACTGAGCTGCATAATCTAGGTGAGGCCTTATTTAGAAATTTAAGCATACATACAGAGGTACAAAAAAAACAAAAAATACAGGTAAGAGCAGCATGCCAAAGCCACTTATATGCATAGCATTACGGGCTGGCTTAAAATTAACTTAAGATTAACTAAGCAATGATTAAATCAGTGATAAGACATTATTGTAAACAGATAACTATAAAGCACAAATGAGTATTACAAAGACAGCTCATATGGTTGCTTGCATTGCTGTTCATTCAGTAGAATGGAGTATTCTGTTAGGTAGTGTATTTAAAAAAATAACAAAGTTAGACTGGGTCCTAGGTTTAACATTTATGTGATATAATTGTGAGTAACATTTTGGATATACAATTTATAAGGTTCAGTTATTCAGTATTTATTTGGTTTTGAATGAGTAAGTGAACTTTGAGAAGAGACTTGAATTTGTAAACAGGTAGTGTTTCTTTTATATTTACAGGTAATGAATTCCAGATTTTAGGGCCTTTTATGTGCACTGAGTTTTTGCATAGCGTGAGATGGACACGAGGAACATCAAAGAGTGATCTGTGCCTTGTGTTATGGTCATGTGTTCTGTTGAGGTTGGCAAGGAGATGTTTGAGGGGAGGGTTAATATCAGAGTTAAGTGTTCTATGTATGTAATAGGTGCAATAATAAGTATGGATGTTTTGTATGGTGAGTAGGTTGAGTGTTTTGAATATTGGTGGAGTGTGTTGCCTGTAGTGAGAATTTGTTATCATTCTAACTGCAGCCTTTTGTTGGGTAATTAGTGGTCTGAGATGGTTAATTGTTGTTGAGCCCCATGCACAAATTCCATAGGTGAGATAGGGGTAAATAAGAGAGTGATAAAGGGCCAGGAGGGTTGACTGTGGAACATAGTACCGTATCTTCGATAGTATGCCTACAGTCTTGGAAATTTTCTTAGAAATTTGTTGTACATGTGTATGAAATTTGAGTCTATTATCGAGGTGGATTCCTAAGAATTTTCCCTCTGTTAGCTTTGTGATAGGTGATCCGTTTATCGTTATGTTAAGAGGTACATCTGTAGCTCTGTTACCAAACTGAATGAAGTAGGTTTTGTCAATGTTCAGTGTAAGTTTGTTAGTCCTCATCCAGGTAGATATTTTCTGTAATTCGGTGTTTACAGTATTGGCTAGCGTGACTGGGCTCGGGTGAGAGAAGACGTATGTAGTGTCATCTGCAAAAAGTGTGGGTTTGAGTACAGTGGACCCCCGCATACCGGACGCCTTGCATAACGGACAATCCGCATACCGGACGCTTTGATCGCTAAAATTTTGCCTTGCATACCGCCCAAAAACCCGCTCAGCGCCCTTCGTCCGAGACGCGTCCAATGTGCGGCCTGAGCCAGCCTCATATGTTCCGCCGGTGGCATTGTTTACCAGCCAGCCTCCGCGGTAACATTCAAGCATACAATCGGAATATTTCGTATTATTACAGTGTTTTCGGTGCTGTTTCTGGAAAATAAGTGACCATGGGCCCCAAGAAAGCTTCTAGTTCCAACCCTACAGCAATAAGGGTTAGAATTCCAATAGAGATGAAGAAAGAGATCATTGATAAGTATGAAAGTGGAGTGCGTATCACCGACCTGGTCAGGTTGTACAAGAAACCCAAATCAACCATCTCTACTATTGTGGGCAACAGAAAGGCAATCAAGGAAGCTGTTCTTGCCAAAGGTTTAACTGTGTTTTCGAAACAGAGATCGCAAGTGATGGAAGATGTTGAGAGACTCTTATTGGTGTGGATAAATGAAAAACAGCTAGCAGGAGATAGCGTTTCTCAAGCTATCATAAGCGAAAAGGCTAGGAAGTTGCATGAGGATTTAATTAAAAAAAGGCCTGCAACTAGTGATGATGTGAGTGAATTTAAGGCCAGCAAAGGTTGGTTTGAGAGATTTAAGAAGCGTAGTGGCATACATAGTGTGATACGGCATGGTGAGGCTGCCAGTTCGGACCACAAAGCGGCTGAAAAATATGTGCAGGAATTCAAGGAGTACATAGAAACTGAAGGACTGAAACCTGAACAAGTGTTTAATTGTGATGAAACAGGCCTGTTTTGGAAGAAAATGCCAAGCAGGACCTACATTACTCAGGAAGAAAAGGCACTCCCAGGACATAAGCCTATGAAAGACAGGCTTACTTTGTTGATGTGTTCCAATGCTAGTGGTGATTGCAAAGTTAAGCCTTTATTAGTGTATCACTCTGAAACTCCCAGAGCGTTCAGGCAAAAGAATGTCCTCAAGGATAATTTGTGTGTGCTGTGGAGATCAAACAGTAAGGCATGGGTCACTAGGGACTTTTTCTATAACTGGTTACACCATGCATTTGCCCCCAATGTCAAAGATTACCTAACTGAAAAGAAATTAGAACTTAAGTGCCTCCTGGTGTTAGACAATGCCCCTGGTCATCCTACAGACGTGGCAGAGCGACTTTATGGGGACATGAGCTTCATTAAGGTGAAGTTTTTGCCTCCTAATACCACTCCTCTCCTGCAGCCCATGGACCAGCAGGTTATTGCAAACTTCAAAAAACTGTACACAAAAGCTCTGTTTGAAAGGTGCTTTGTAGTGACCTCAGAAACTCAACTGACTCTAAGAGAGTTTTGGAGAGATCACTTTAATATCCTCAATTGTATAAACCTTATAGGTAAGGCTTGGGAGGGAGTGACTAAGAAGACCTTGAACTCTGCTTGGAAGAAACTGTGGCCAGAATGTGTAGACAAAAGGGATTTTGAAGGGTTTGAGGCTAACCCTGAGAGGAGTATACCAGTTGAGGAATCAATTGTGGCATTGGGGAAGTCCTTAGGGTTGGAGGTTAGTGGGGAGGATGTGGAAGAGTTGGTGGAGGAGGACAATGAAGAACTAACCACTGATGAGCTGATAGATCAACTTCAAGAGCAAGAGGCCAGACCTGGGGAAACTGGTTCAAAGGAGGGGAGAGAGAAATTGAAGGAATTGCCTACTACAAAGATTAAGGAAATGTGTGCAAAATGGCTTGAAGTGCAAACCTTTTTTGATGAAAATCACCCTCACACAGCTATTGCAAGCCGTGCTGGTGACTTTTACAATGACAATGTTGTGAACCACTTTAGACAAATCATAAAGGAACGAGAGGTACAGGCCACTATGGACAGATATGTTGTGCGAAAGAAGTCCAGTGACTCTGAAGCTGGTCCTAGTGGCATTAAAAGAAGAAGGGAAGTAACCCCAGAAAAGGACTCGACATCTCAAGTCTTAATGGAAGGGGATTCCCCTTCTAAACACTAACACTCTCTCTCCCCTCCTCCCATCCCATCAATCATCACCAGATCTTCAATAAAAGTAAGTGTCATGTAATTGTGCATGCCTTTTTCAGTTTGTGTGTATTAAAATTAACATTTCCTGTGGTAAAATTTTTTTTTTTTCATACTTTTGGGTGTCTTGCACGGATTAATTTGATTTCCATTATTTCTTATGGGGAAAATTCATTCGCATACCGAACATTTCGCATAACAGCCAGCCCTCTTGCACGGATTAAGGTCGCTATGCGGGGGTCCACTGTAATTGCGAAGCATTTGGTAGGTCATTTATGTATAGGAGAAAGAGAAGAGGGCCAAGGACACTTCCCTGTGGGACACCAACTGTAATTGGTTGTGCGGAAGAGCTTGCCCCATTTGCGTACACATATTGGCTTCTGTTGATGAGGTAAGACTTGAGGTAGTTGAGGGAGTGCCCTCTAATACCATAGTGTGACAATTTTACGTGGAGCAAGTCATGGTCAACTGTATCAAAAGCTTTACGTAAGTCAATGAAGATCCCCAGTGGGACTTCTTTTTTCTCTATTGCATTGTATATATGTTCTAGCATGTGTATAATAGCATTATTAGTATTTTTATTAGGCCTTAATCCAAATTGGCAGGGGTTGAGAATGTTTTGGGAGATGAGGTAGGAGTAGATTCGTTTATGAATTAATTTTTCGAAGATTTTTGAGAGAGGGTGTAAATTGGATATTGGCCTATAGTTATTCAACTCTGTTTGGTCTCCTCCTTTATGGATCGGGGTGACCCTTGCTATTTTGAGTACTGTAGGGAAGGTGGAGGATTCAATGGATTTGTTAAAGAGTGTTGCAATGATTGGTGATAGTACTTGTGATGCTTTTTTGTATAAAGCTGAAGTATAACCGCTGGACTTCTGTTGCTTACACTTCTTGATATAAATCCCAGCAATCGATTTGCTTTATTATGCACGCTTAGGCACTGCTGTCTTGGTTTAAGGTTGCTGCTTACCATAACCCCCAAATCCTTTTCACATTCTATACGGCTAAGTTCAACATTATTAAGCTGGTAGGTGCTAGGGTTATGGACATTTCCGAGCTTTAGAACTTTCCATTTATCTACATTGAACTGCATCTGCCACTTTTCTGACCACGAATTGAGTTTGTCTAAATCCTCCTGAAGTTGTGAGACATCAACGTCTGAATTGATTATCCTAGCTATCTTCGTGTCATCAGCATATTTGCTCATGTCACTAGTAATTCCCTCGTCAAGGTCGTTTATATATACAGTGGACCCTCGAGTTTCGGCAGCATCGACTTTCGTGAAATTCAACTTTCGGCAAGTTTTTTCGGCAAAATTTGGCCTCAAGTTTCGTGATTAGACTCGTGATTCGGTGACCATCCGGTACCCGTCCACCCATCACCGCGCACACAAAGCCAGTCTCCCATGCCATTCACGCTCAGTGTGCCATTGTTTACCAACACGTGACCATCACCCCGAAAGTTCATACATAATAATCCATTATTTTTTGTGATTGCAACTGCTAAATAAGTCACCATGGGCCCAAGGAAAGCTAGTGCATGCCCTTTGGTAAAGAAAGCAAAGAACATGATCCAGAGGGATTGTGAAGGGTTTGAGGCAGACCCTGACCCTGCCAACCCTCTGCCTGTTGTGGAAGGTGTTGTGGCATTGGGCAAGTCCATGGGGTTGGAGGTGAGTGACGGGGATGTGGAAGAGTTGGTGGAGGACCACAGGGAAGAGCTAACCACTGACGAACTGCAAGAGCTTCAACTGGAACAGCATCAGACCACAGCTGAAGAACTTGCTTCAGAGGAGGAGGAAAAGAGAGAAAAGGAGGTGCCTTCTTCGGTGATTAAGGACATATGTTCGAAGTGGAATGAGTTGCAAAGTTTTGTTGAAAAGTATCACCTTGACCAAGCTGAAACAAGCCATATCTGCAACATGTTCAGTGACAAAATCTTGTCCCACTTCAGGCAAATCATAAAGAAATGCCAGAAACAGACCTCTCTGGACAGATATTTTGTGCGACAGGGGTCCAGTGACTCTCAAGTTGTTCCCAGTGGCATTAAAAGAAGAAGGGAAGTAACCCCAGAAAAGGACTTGCTACCTGAAGTCCTAATGGAAGGAGATTCTCCTTCTAAACAATAGTGTACACCTTCCTCCTATCCCCTCCTCCTGTCTTCCATCCACCCAGAAGTCTTCAGTAAAGGTAAGTGTAATATTATTATTATTTTTGTTTATATGCATGCACTTGATTTCTGATTTTTTCAGTATGTAAATCTTTATTTAATTTTAAAAAAAATATTTTATTTTAATATTTTTGGGTGTCTGGAACGGATTAATTTTATGGGGAAAATAGTTTCGAGTTTCGTGAATTTCAACTTTCGGGAGGCTCTCTGGAACGAATTAATCACGAAACTCAGGGGTCCTCTGTATTATAAACAATGGGCCTAAAACTGATCCCTGCAGAACGTCACTTGTTACAGATCCCCACTCAGATTTAACCCCATTTATGCACACTCTCTGCTTCCTATTAGTGAGCCATGACTCGATCCATGACAGCATTTTCTCCCCAATGCCATGAGCAGCCACTTTCTTCAACAGTCTCTGAGGTGGTACTCTACCAAAAGCCTTACTAAAATCTAAATAAACAATATCAAATTTTTTATCCTGATCAATGGCCTCAAAAGCTTTGCTGAAGAAGGTTAATAAATTAGTTAGGCAGGAATGGCCCCTGGTGAAACCATGTTGAGTATCATTAATCAAATTATGTCTATCGAGATGGCTTCTTACATTATTTTTTTTTATTTATTTTTTTTATTTATTTCCAATTTGTGCACACATACAGAGGTACAAAAAAATACAGATAAGAGCAGTATGCCAAAGCCACTTATACTATGCATAGCATTACGGGCTGGCTTAAAATTAACTTAAGATTAACTAAGCAATGATTATTATTATTATTATAATCAAAAAGAAGCGCTAAGCCACAAGGACTATACAGCGCTGCTACTAAGCAATGATGAAATCAGTGATAAAACATTAATGTAAACAGATAACTATAAAGCACAAGTGAGTATTACAAAGACAGGTCATATAGTTGCATTCAGTTAGGTAGTGATTCTGTTAGGTAGTGTATTTAAAAATAATAAAGTTAGATTGGGTTTTAGGTTTAACATTTATGTGATATAATTGTGAGAAACATTTAAGATATACAATTTATAATGTTCAGTTATTCAGTATTTATTTGGTTTTGGGTGAGTAAGTAATCTTTGAGAAGAGACTTGAATTTATAAACAGGTTGTGTTTCTTTTATATTTACAGGTAATGAATTCCAGATTTTAGGGCCTTTTATGTGCATTGAGTTTTTGCATAGTGTGAGATGGACACGAGGAACATCAAAGAGTGATCTGTGCCTTGTGTTATGGTCATGTGTTCTGTTGAGGTTGGCAAGGAGATGTTTGAGGGGAGGGTTAATATCAGAGTTAAGTGTTCTATGTATGTAATAGGTGCAGTAATAAGTATGGATGTTTTGTATGGTGAGTAGGTTTAGTGTATTGAATATTGGTGGAGTGTGCTGCCTGTAGTGAGAATTTGTTATCATTCTAACTGCAGCCTTTTGTTGGGTAATTAGTGGTCTGAGATGGTTAATTGTTGTTGAGCCCCATGCACAAATTCCATAGGTGAGATAGGGGTAAATAAGAGAGTGATATAGGGCCAGGAGGGCTGACTGTGGAACATAGTACCGTATCTTCGATAGTATGCCTACAGTCTTGGAAATTTTCTTAGAAATTTGATGTATATGTGTATGAAATTTGAGTCTATTATCAAGGTGGATTCCTAAGAATTTTCCCTCTGTTAGTTTTGTGATAGGTGATCCATTTATCATTATGTTAAGAGGGACATCTGTAGCTCTGTTACCAAACTGAATGAAGTAGGTTTTGTCAATGTTTAGTGTAAGTTTGTTAGTCCTCATCCAGGTAGATATTTTCTGTAATTCGGTATTTACAGTATTGGCTAGCGTGACTGGGCTCGGGTGAGAGAAGACGTATGTAGTGTCATCTGCAAATAGTGTGGGTTTGAGTAATTGCGAAGCATTTGGAAGGTCATTTATGTATAGGAGAAAGAGAAGAGGGCCAAGGACACTTCCCTGTGGGACACCAACTGTAATTGGTTGTGCAGAAGAGTTTGCCCCATTTGCATACACATATTGGCTTCTGTTGCTGAGGTAAGACTTGAGGTAGTTGAGGGAGTGCCCTCTTATACCATAGTGTGACAATTTTACGTGGAGCAAGTCATGGTCAACTGTATCAAAAGCTTTACGTAAGTCAATGAAGATCCCCAGTGGGACTTCTTTTTTCTCTATTGCAGTGTATATATGTTCTAGCATGTGTATAATAGCATCATTAGTATTTTTATTAGGCCTGAATCCAAATTGGTAGGGGTTGAGTATGTTTTGGGAGATAAGGTAGGAGTAGATTCGTTTATGAATTAATTTTTCGAAGATTTTTGAGAGAGGGTGTAAGTTGGATATTGGCCTATAGTTATTCAACTCTGTTTGGTCTCCTCCTTTGTGGATCGGGGTGACCCTTGCTATTTTGAGTACTGTAGGGAAGGTGGAGGATTCAATGGATTTGTTAAAGAGTGTTGCAATGATTGGTGATAGCACTTGTGACACTTTTTTGTATATAAGGGGTGGTAAGGTATTTAAATCTCCTGCCTTGTTTTTTAGTGCGTTGATAATAAGGGAGACTTCGTATGGGTTAGTCGGAGCTAGGAACAGCGTGTTCGGGTAGTTGCCGGTGAGGTAGTCAGCTATAAGTGACTCTAGTAATTTGCCTACAATTAGGTTAGGCTTATTGGGCGGTAATTTGATGGTAACGACTTGTCCCCTGCTTTAAAAATAGGAATTACATTAGCCATCTTCCACATATCAGGCACTACACCTGTTTGAAGAGATAAATTAAAAATATTAGTTAAAGGTTCACAGAGTTCCACTTTACACTCTTTAACCCTTTGAGGGTTTTGGTCGTACTAGTACGTCTTACGCGTAGGGGTTTTTGACGTACTAGTACGCATAAATTCTAGCGGCCTCAAATCTAGTGGGAGAAAGCTGGTAGGCCTTCATTTGAAAGAATGGGTCTATGTGGTCAGTGTGCACAGTCTAAAAAAAATCCTGCAGCACACAGTGCATAATGAGAAAAAAAAAAACTTTGACCATTTTTTTGGAATAAATCAGCGACTTTGCAGTGTATTTTCGTATGGTATTTATTGTTGTATTCTAGTTTTCTTGGTCTCATTTTATAGAATGGAAGACATATTACAGAAATTGAGATGATTTTGACTGGTTTTACAATGAAAGGTGCCTTGAAATTGAGCTCAAAGTAGCAGAAATGTTCGATTTTTACCAAACTTCAAAAGTAAACAAATCGTGCCAAGCATGCAATACACGTCAACTGGTGAGTCTAATATTCTTTCACAAGTGCACCAATAATATTTATACCATTTTTTACACTAATGCAGTAGTCTGCATAACAGTAAATCTTATATTTTTTGTGAGAATAAAAATTCAAAGTGGAAAGCAAAAGAATATAAGAGGGGCCTTGAGACGTGACTAATGACTAGAGGAAATGTCATTTTAGTGCCAGGAATGTCTTTCTTGTTTGTTCTGGACCCTATTCGGAAATTGGCATCTTTTGAAATTTGTGTGAAATTGGCAAAATTGCTAAATTCTGACCACTGTACTGGATAGTTGAATTTCATAAATGGGTGGTTTCTTGCACCCATTCGATAGAAAAAATGGAGTAGTTCTAGCGAAATATTCATGTTTTTTGTCGACTAGTACAGTGAAATTGGCCGAAAATGGGGCTCAAAGTGGGCAAAATCGCCGATGCGTAAACATCGCAGAGACCGCTAACTTTGCGAGAGCATAATTCCGTAAGTTTTCTATCAAATTTCAAACTTTTGGTGTCTTTATGATCGGGAAAAGATTCTCTATCTTTTCATAAGAGAAAATAATTTTTTTTTTTTAAATTTCGCCGACCCTGAGAACGAGTTTCGGAGAGGGCCTGTCGACCCTCAAAGGGTTAAGAGTCCTTGAAAACAGTTCATCAGGGCCCGGGGATTTATTTTGCTTTAACCGGTCTATCTGTTTGATAACCATTTCGCTAGTGACTGTGATGTTGTATAATTTATCATCTTCAAGCCCACTATAAAAATTAATTACTGGGATATTGTCAGTGTCTTCTTGAGCAAAAACCGAGAGAAAATAATTATTAAGAATAGAGCACATTTCATTCTCCTTGTCAGTGAGATGCCCAGAGTTATTTTTAAGGGGACCTATCTTATCTCTAACTTTTGTTCTATAAACCTGGAAAAACTTTTTGGGTTAGTTTTCAAATCCCTAGCAACTTTAATTTCATAGTCCCGTTTAGCTTTTCTTACCCCCTTTTTAATGTCCCTCTTAATGTCAATATACTGATTCATAAGATGACCCTCACCTCTTTTGATACGCCTATAAATTCCTTTCTTCTGCCCTAAAAGATATTTGAGCCTATTATTCATCCATTTGGGGTCATTTCTATTCGATCTAATTTCCTTATATGGGATAAATGTCCTTTGGGCAGCATGTATTGTGTTAAGAAAGCTGTCATATTGATAGCTCTCTTCGTTACTCCAGTCTACAGATGATAAGTGTTCTCTAAGCCTATTGTAATCTGCTAAATGAAAATCTGGGATCATTACTGAATTATCCCTACTATCATACTTCCATTCAATGCTAAAGGTAATTGATTTGTGAACGCTTGTGCTGAGTTCCTCTGTAATTTCTAAATTATTTACAAGGGTTTCCTTGTTTGCCAAAACCAAGTCAAGCAGGTTATTTCCCATTGTAGGCTCTGTCACAAACTGCTTCAAAAAACAATCCTGAATTACTTTTAAGAAGTTGTTTGATTCTAAATTCCCAGTCAAGAAATTCCAATCAATATGACTAAAGTTAAAGTCTCCTAGAATTACTACGTTATCGTGCCTAGTGGCCTTAACAATTTCCTCCCATAGTAGTCTCCCTTGGTCCCTATCTAAGTTTGGGGGACGGTATATTACACCTAAAATCAATTTTTCACGCCCCTCTGAAAATTCTATCCAAACAGACTCTGTATGTTACTTCAGACTTAATACCCGTTTTAATGCAACAGTTCAAGCGATCTTGGACATACAGTGCCACCCCACCCCCCTTCCCGATACTTCTATCTACTTGGAACAATTTAAAACCCTGAATGTGACATTCTGCAGGCATGTCCCGACTCTTTGAATTAAACCACGTCTCAGTTATGGCACACACATCAATATTACCTGCACTAGCAACTAATCTCAACTCACCCATCTTATTGCTAGCACTACAGGAATTAGCATAATGTATATTTAAAGATATTTAAAGACCCTCCTACTTCTTTACCCTTCCTGCTCATTTCTGTTTTTCAACTAAACCTATTACTGTCCTTGTTGCCTAGTGTCACTGGCTTTCCAATATCCACCTCATTATGCCTATTACTAGTTCTCCTGGTACTCATATTACTACACTGGGACTTCACTGTTTTCCCACCAAAACCCACACCACTAACTATTCCTAGTTTAAAGTTTTAACAACTCCCTCCACTGCAGTTGCCAGTGCCCCCACCCCAGACCTAGATAAGTGAACCCCATCCCTGGCATACATGTCATTTCTGCCATAGAAGAGGTCCCAGTTGTCAATGAATGTTACAGCATTTTCCTTACAGTACAGTGGACCCCAACCTAACGTTGGCATCACATAACGTTAAATCCGCCTAGCGATACATTTTATCGCTAAAATTTTGCCTCGCCTAGCGCTAAAAGACTCGCTCAACGCGATTCGTCAGAGACGCGTCCATGTGCGGCCTGAGCCAGCCTCACTTCTTCCGCCGGTGGCATTGTTTACAAGCCAGCGTCCGTGGTAACACCCAAGCATACAATCAGAACATTTTGTATTACAGCGTTTCTAGTGATTTCACCTGCAATATGAGTGACCATGGGCCCCAAGAAAGATTCTACTGCCAACCCTACAGGAATAAGGGTAAGAATTACTATGGAGATGAAGAAAGAGATCATTGCTAAGTATGAAAGTGGAGTGCGTGTCTCCGAGCTGGCCAGGTTGTATAGTAAACCCCAATCAACCATCGTTACTATTGTGTCCAAGAAACCGGCAATCAAGGAAGCTGTTCTTGCCAAAGGTGCAACTTTGTTTTCGAAACAGAGATCGCAAGTGATAGAAGATGTTGAGAGACTGTTATTGGTGTGGATAAACGAAAAACAGATAGCAGGAGATAGCATCTCTCAAGCGATCATAAGTGAAAAGGCTAGGAAGTTGCATAAGGATTTAATTAGAAAAATGCCTGCAACTAGTGAGGATGTGAGTGAATTTAAGGCCAGCAAAGGTTGGCTTGAGAGATTTAAGAAGCGTAGTGGCATACATAGTGTGATAAGGCATGGTGAGGCTGCCAGTTCGGACCACAAAGCAACTGAAAAATATGTGCAGAAATTCAAGGAGTACATAGACAGTGAAGGACTGAAACCTGAACAGGTGTTTAATTGTGACGAAACAGGCCTGTTTTGGAAGAAAATGCCAGGCAGGACCTACATTACTCAGGAGGAAAAGGCACTCCCAGGACATAAGCCTATGAAAGACAGGCTTACTCTGTTAATGTGTGCCAATGCTAGTGGTGATTGCAAAGTGAAGACTTTATTGGTGTATCACTCTGAAACTCCCAGAGCATTCAGGCAAAAGAATATCCTCAAGGCTAATTTGTGTGTGCTGTGGAGGGCAAACAGTAAGGCATGGGTCACTAGGAACTTTTTCTATGACTGGTTACACCATGCATTTGCCCCCACTGTGAAAAATTACCTAATTGAAAATAAATTAGACCTTAAGTGCCTCCTGGTGTTAGGCAATGCCCCTGGTCATCCTACAGACTTGGCAGAGCGACTTTGTGGGGACATGAGCTTCATTAAGGCCAAGTTTTTGCCTCCTAATATCACTCCTCTCCTGCAGCCCATGGACCAGCAGGTCATTGCAAACTTCAAAAAACTGTACACAAAAGCTCTGTTTGAAAGGTGCTTTGTAGTGACCTCAGAAACTCAACTGACTAAGAGAGTTTTGGAGAGATCACTTTAATATCCTTAATTGTGTAAACCTTATAGGTAAGGCTTGGGAGGGAGTGACTAAGAGGACCTTGAACTCTGCTTGGAAGAAACTGTGGCCAGAATGTGTAGACCAAAGGGATTTTGAAGGATTTGAGGCTAACCCTGAGAGGCGTATGCCAGTTGAGGAATCAATTGTGGCATTGGGGAAGTCTTTGGGGTTGGAGGTTAGTGGGGAGGATGTGGAAGAGTTGGTGGAGGAGGACAATGAAGAACTAACCACTGATGAGCTGCTAGATCATCTTCAACAGCAAGAGGCCACACCTGAGGAAACTGCTTTGGAGGAGGGGAGAGAGAAATTAAGAAGTTGCCTACTTCAAAGATTAAGGAAAGTGGCTTGAAGTGCAAACCTTTATGGATGAAAATTACCCTCACACAGCTATTGCAAGCCGTGTTGGCAACCTGTACACTGACAATGTTGTGAACCACTTTAGGAAAGTCATAAAGGAACGAGAAGTACAGACCTCAATGGACAGATATGTTGTGCGACAGAAGTCCGGTGACTCTGAAGCTGGTCCTAGAGGCATTAAAAGAAGAAGAGAAGTAACCCCGGAAAAGGACTTGACACCTCAATTCCTAATGGAAGGGGATTCCCCTTCTAAACACTAAGACTATCAAAACTCTCCCCTCCTCCCACCCCATCAATCATCACCAGATCTTCAATAAAGGTAAGTGTCATGTAACTGTGCATGTCTTCTTCAGTTTGTGTGTACAGTGGACCCCCGCATAACGATTACCTCCGAATGCGACCAATTATGTAAGTGTATTTATGTAAGTGCGTTTGTACGTGTATGTTTGGGGGTCTGAAATGGACTAATCTACTTCACAATATTCCTTATGGGAATAAATTCGGTCAGTACTGGCACCTGAACATACTTACGGAGTGAAAAAATATCGTTAACCGGGGGTCCACTGTATTAAAATAAATATTTCATGTGGTAAAAAATTTTTTTTTTTCATGCTTTTGGGTGTCTTGCACGGATTAATTTCATTTTCATTATTTCTAATGGGGAAAATTAATTCGCCTAATGATAATTTCACCTAACATTGAGCTCTCAGGAATGGATTAATAACGTTATGCGAGGGTCCACTGTATTTGTCCAGCCAGCAATTGACACCAATTGCCCTGGACAAGCATTCGTTTCCAACTCCTCTCCTTGGCAAAATACCACATGACAGGGTTCCCACCCTTCCTCCTAATTATCTCTATTGCTGACTTATACCTGCTAATCAGGTCCTCACTCCTACGTCTGCCAACATCGTTGCCTCCAGCACTGAGACAGATAATAGGATTGCTCCCATTACCTCTCATGATGTCATCCAGACGACTAACAATATCCTCCATCCCAGCCCCAGGAAAGCAAACCCTCTGTCTCCTACTCATGTCCTTCAAGCAGAACGCCCTATCCATGTATTTAACCTGGCTATCCCCAACGACAACAATATTCTTACCTTCCTTGGTGTCATTCCTCGTGACATTCCCAGTAGTCGACTCACATTCATCGGGTAGCACGGAGAATGCATTAGATGTTTTCCATTAGCTCATCAGTTGTTAGCTCTTCATTGTGGTCCTCCACCAACTCTTCCACATCCTCCAAACTCACATCCAACCCCATGGAATTCCCCAGTGCCATAATTGATTGCACAACAGGTGAAGGGTCGACAGGGTCAGCCTCAAATCGTTCAAAATCCTTCTTTTGGGCACAATCTGGCCACAATTTTCTCCAAGCAGAGTTCACCGTCCTGGAAGTCACTCCCTGCCAAGTCTTATCTATAAGGCCTATGCAGTGGAAGATATTGAAGTGATTCTTCCAGAACTCTTTTAGGGTCAATTCAGAGTCTGAGGTTATGTCAAAGCACCTCTGAAACATTTTGAAGTTTGCATTGATCTGCTGGTCCATGCGCTGGGTGAGAGGAGTGATGTTAGGAGGCAAGAACTTCCCTGTTACAAAACTGAATTCCTTAGACAATTGGTTTTCCAAGTCTGGAGGATGAGCAGGAGCATTGTCCATTAACAGGAGGCACTTGATTGGCAATTTATTATCCTGGAGGTATTTCTTCACACTCGGGCCAAACACTTCATTCAATCATTCCAGGAAAATTTCCCTTGTGACTCATGCCCTACTGTTAGCCTTCCATATCACACACAATTTACTCTTGAACATTCTTGAACATTCTGGGATTTTCAGAGTGATACAAAAGTAAAGGCTCCACTTTGAAATCCCCACTAGCATTACCACACAACAAGAGTGTTAGACTGTCTCTCAGAGGCTTGTGTCCTGGGAGTGCCTTTTCCTCCTGCATAATATAGGCCCACTTCAGCATTTTCTTCCAAAACAGGCCTGTTTCGTCACAATTGAACACTTGTTCGGGTTGGAATTTTTCAGCCTCTACATAACCTCTGAATTCCCACATGAATTTTTCAGCCACTTGTTTATCAGAACTGGCACCCTTAATACAGTGTGTATACCACTTCGCTTCTTGAATTTTTCGAACCAGCCTTTGCTGGCCTTAAATTCACCAGCATCAGCACTCATTTCAGGCAGTTTCTTTATGAGATCATCATGCAACTGCCTTGCCTTTTCACAAATTATGGACTGCGCAACACTATCTCCTGCTAACTCTTTCTCCATGATCCACACCAACAATTTCTCCACTTCTTCAATTGTTTGGGATCCCTGTTTGGGTATCGCATTCACCCCTTTCACAACATCAGCTTACATGATTTCTTTTCTCTTTGCCACAATGGAGCTGATTGTTGATTGCACCTTCCCGTACATCCTGCCAAGTTCAGAAATGCATATGCCACTATCATATTTTTGAACAATTTCTTTTTTCATTTCTACGGTGTTCCTCACTTTTTTTACCAAAGGACTGGCACTAGGAGCTTTCTTTGGGGCCACAGTGGCTTATTTAGCCATCACACACAATAAATAAGTGCCAAAAAGAATGGATTATTACGAAATGTTTCATGTGACCTGGCAGGATATGTTCACTCACCGAGAAACAACGCGACACTGCCTGAGAATGCGTGTGGGAGGCAGCTTTGTGCATGCGCTGGGCACTGGACAGATTCCGTATGATCGACAAAAACGGAGGAAATCGACAAAAACAGAACTAAAATATCGACGAAAAAATCAACGAAAACAGAAATTGACGATAATGGAGATAGACAAAAAGAGAGGGTCTACTGTATTGAGTATAAGATTATGTTGTTTTCCACATGTCTACGAGATATGGAAAACTATATAATCTTATACTCAATATCACATTTGAGGGAGGGAGTATGGGAGAAGTGAATGCGTTCAGATATTTGGGAGTAGACTTGTCAGTGCCTGCACTCTGAAGGAGGGGTGTTAATGTTGCAGTTTAAAAACTGTAGTGTAAAGCACCCTTCTGGCAAGACAGTGATGGAGTGAATGATGGTGAAAGTTTTTCTTTTTCAGGCCACCCTGCCTTGGTGGGAATCGGCCAGTGTGATAATAATAATAAATAATAAAGGTAAACCACAGAACTGATGAAGGAAAAAGTGTGGGTGGTGCATTGAGGCATCAGTGGAGACAAAGAACATTAGCCAAGGAGGCAAAGAAGGGAATGTATGAGAGTATAGTGGTACCAACCCTTATATATGAGTGTGAAGCATGGATTGTAAATGCTGCAACAAGGAGGAGGCTGGAGGCAGTGGAGATCTCATGTCTAAGGGCAATGTGCGGTGTAAATATGCTGAGAATTTGTAGTGTGGAAATTAGGTGTGGAGTTACTAAAAGTATTATTCGGAGGGCTGAGAAGGGGTTGTTGAGGTGGTTTGGTCGTTTAGAGAGGATGGACCAAAATAGGATGAGTTGGAGGGTGTGTAAATCTGTAGTGGAGGGGAGGAGGGGTAGGGGTCATCCTAGGAAAAGTTGGAGGGAGGGTGTAAAAGAGGTTTGTGAGCAAGGGGCTTGGACATACAGCAGGCATGTGTGAGCATGTTAGATAGGAGTGAATGGAGACGAATGGTGTTCGGGACTTAATGAGCTGTTGGAGTGTGAGCAAGGTAATATTTTGTGAAGGAATTCAGGGAAACCGGATTGCTGGACTTGAGTCCTGGAGGTGGGAAGTATAATGCCTGCACTTTGAAGGAGGGGTTTGGGATATTTGCTGTTTGGAGTGACATCTGAACTGTCATATCTGAGAGCCTTTGCAAAGAGTGATTATGTATGAATGATGGTGAAAGTGTTGAATGACATTGAAAGTGTTTGTTTTTTTTGGTCACCCGGCCTCAGTGGGAGAAGGCCAATGTGTTGAAAGAAATAAGTCTGTGACAATGAGCATATGGATATGTAGTTTTTGCACATTGAGCAGATGTTGGGATATGTTAGGGAGGGGTATTTTGAAGATGTTGGCCATAGTATTGTTCCTTTTTGTTCTTCTGAAATGTTACAACTTTGATAATGGGTACCTGGAGGGTGTTCCTGGATAAGTAGAATTCAATGTCAATATAAACATACCTTGCTTCTTTTCTTTCATAATTATAAAGGGCTTTTGCACAAGGCTGGAGAGTTGATCCCTGAAAAACAATATGAAATACATATGAAAATTTAAGTCCAGTGTAAGTGAAAATGGATAATACATACATTGCAAGTCTAAAACACAGTTAACATAATATTAATATGCATAAACTATTTTAATGTTCCTTGAAAATATAATCAGAGGAAAACTCACATGACTGAAACTGGTGAAACCATTAAGTCCTTCATTCCAATTTGGTCAAAGATGATATTAAACACCAACAAGTACATAAATAAGATAAATTGCAGCACTAGGACTTTTAATATAAAAGTATTTTGCTTTATGTTAATAAAATGCAGACTGAAAAAGAAGTAAAGTATATATTGATGGAACAAGGTGAGGCCTATGCATGAAATCACTGCCTCCCTCTATCCATCAACATTTAACAGCTCAAAATATTATCTCCATCCCTTCAATACCTCCACCTCATCTATAACTTCTCTCTTCTGTTTTTAACTGTTAAATCCATTCATTCCCTAGGGTTTCTCAACATATTATTCTAAATCCAAAACTTTTTATTCTCAGCAAAAATTATTGACAGAGCCTCACCCACTCTCTCATTTACTCTTTTTACACTCTCCATATACTCCACCCTCCTGATATCACTTCTGCTTTGTAAAACCTCTCATATGCTAACTTTTTCTCTCTTACCACTCTTTACCTCATCGTTCCAGCAATAGCTTCTCTTCCCTCCCACACCCACCCTCCGATATCCTAAATCAACAAACTTCTGAAAAATTACAGGAAGACATAAGCAGGGTTTTCCAGTAGGCAGTGGAGAACAACATGATGTTCAATGGTGATAAGTTTCATCTGCTTAGGTATGGAAAGAATGAAGAACTCAAAAGGAACACTATGTACAAAACTCAAGAGGGTCACCATATAGAATGAAATGAACACATAAAAAGACCAGGGAATAATTATGTCAGCTGACCTTTTTCTTTAAGACCATAACAAAACAAAGATCACAACAGCCAGAAAGATGACAGGGTTGGTACTGAGAACTTTCAAAACAAGGGAAATAATGCCAATGGTGAAACTCTTGAAATCGCTAGTGCTCCCTCATTTAGAATATTGCTTAGTGCTGATGGTCACATTCAAAGCAGGAGAAATATCAGAGCTGGAACAAATACGGAGATCGTTTACGGCTCACTGAGCCAGTAAAGCACCTAAATTACTGGGAACGCCTTCAAGTCTTGAACATGTACTCAATGGAATGGAGGAGAGAAAGATACATGATAATATATACCTGGAAAGTACTCAAGGGCCTGGTCCCAAATCTGCACACTGCCATAACAACATACTGGAGTGAGAAATATGGGAGGAAGTGCAAAACAAACCCAGTGAGGAGCAGGGGTGCAGGGGGGATGAACAATAAAGAAACATTATCAACATTCGGGGTCCCAGACTATTCAACATCTTACCAGAAGATATTAGAAACACAGCTGGAACAAGAGTAGAAGCCTTCAAGAGGAAACTGGACAAGTATCTTCACCAGGTGCCAGATCAACCAGGCTGTGATAGATATGTGGGGCAGCAGGCCTCCAGCAGCAACAGCCTGGTTGACCAGGCAAGCACCAGACAAGCCTGGCCCATGGCCAGCACAATTACTCTCTCACTTGGTTTAAAAACTCCCTAAACATTCACCATTCCCAAAATCTTTGTCTCCTCTATGCTCATCTCTGCACCAGGTGCATAAACATAGTATAACCCACTTTGTCGAACCAACCTTTATTTTAAACCCCATAATCCTTGAACTTATACATTTACATTACCTCTTTTCCTCCCATAACGGATCATTCAACATTACCACTACTCATTCCTTAGCTCTAACTCTCTCATATATACCTGATTTAATCCCATTTATTTCCCTAGACTGAAAATCTCCTACACCCTTCAGCTTTGTTTCACTTAAGAGCAAAGACATCCAATTTCCTTTTGTAATAATATTTACAATAACCTCTTTCTTATCATCTATACTACATCCACACACATTCAAACATCCCAACTTTATAAAGTTCTTCCATTTAATTAAACTTTAAAATAATCAAATAAAGTAACTTTACCTGTCTTTGCTGTGCCACAATCGGCAGTAACACAGTCTGTGAAGCAGGAGAAGCAGATGAGGTGGTGATATTCATGTTAATGATGCCAAGGGATGAGACACCAGACATTGATGAACTTGTACCAATTTCAGTAGTGCTTCCTTCACGTCCAAGTGATCTTCCATATCCTCCTCCTCTTCCCAAACTGTTGCAGTTTACACCATTTCCTTCAGAGGAACCTCCTGTACTTCTAGTCCCTCCACCAGCAATCCCAGCTAAATGCCCTCCAGAGGAAGGTGGAACTTCAGAAGTGGAGGATGATCCTGTGTATGAGGTGGACGAGAAGCCATGAAGCGAGGGTGGTGGAGGAGCTTCATTAAGGGGAGCACCATCTTGCGATTCAGGCCTGCCAGGAGGCTGACTAGGATGAGGCACTGTCTGAGATGGCTTCAGAGGTTGGTTTAATGCACATCGTGGAGCACTTTTCATGCTTTCCAATATTCTCATTAATAAAATATTTGGAGGCAATTCGTCCACAGGCACCTCTACCAATACGCGGCATTCTGGGCATCTCAGCTCCTGAAAAAACAGTATAATAAAATAAAAGTATAAAACATTTCCTATTCAGACATAAATAAATTATACTTTGTGCAATTTAAAACTTGGAATAAGGCTGAAAATTCTTTATAATTTTCCAGTAAGTTTTTCAGGAGACTGTTACACCAACAAGATAAGATACTTTATTTCAGCATGATACAATGTTTGTACAGAGGTGGATGACATTTAGGTGTGCATGAAGAAAGCCTCTTAATATGCAGAGCATTCCGGACACACTTAATTCTAACTTAAGATTAATAAGATGACAAACTGAGTGGTTTTATATAGTCTCTTAGGTAGTTGCAAATATAAATTTAGGAATTACAATGAATACAAAAGAATTGAATATCATATTAGTACATGCTATATGGCTTTTATCAAGTTTTACCAATGTTTTAACCCTTTCAGGGTTGGTGCCATACTAGTACGGTTTGCACACCAGGGTTGGTACTGTACTTGTACGCATAAATTCTAGCGCCTTCAAATCTAGGGAGAGAAAGCTGGTAGGCCTACATATGAATGAATGGGTCTATGTGGCCAGTGTGCACAGTATAAAAAAAATCCCGCAGCACACAGTGCATAATGAGAAAAAAAAAACTCAGACCGTGATTTTGCTTTAAAACAGTGAGTTTGCAGTGTATTTTCGTATGCTATTTATGGTTGTATTCTAGTTTTCCTGGTCTCATTTTATAGAATGGAAGACATATTACAGAAATTGAAATGATTTTGATTAGTTTCACAATGAAAAGTACCTTGAAATTGAGCTCAAAGTAGCAGAAATGTTCGATTTTTGCCAAAGTTCAAAAGTAAACAAATCATGCCACGCGTCCGATACATATCAACTGGCGCGTCTAATATTCTTTCACAAGTGCACTGATATTATTTATACCATTTCTACACTAATGCAGTAGTATGCATAACAGTAAATCTTCTATTTTTTTGTGAGAATAAAAATTCAAAGTGGAAAGCAAAAGAAATGTAAGAGAGGCCTGGGGACCTGACTATTGAACAGAAAAAATGTTATTTTAGTGCCAGGAATATCTGTCTTGTTTATTCTGGACCCTATTTGGAAATTGGCATCTTTTGAAATTTGTGTGAAATTGGCAAAATTGCCAATTTCTGACCGCTTTATTGGATAGTTGAAATCGGTAAATGGGTGGTTTCTTGTACTCATTCGATAGAAAAAAATGGAGTTCTAGCGAAATAGTAATGATTTTTGTCGACTGGTACATTGGAACTGGCTGAAAATAGGGCGCAACGTGGGTGAAATCGTTGATGCGTAAACATCGTCGAGACCGCTAACTTCGCAAGAGCATAATTCCGTAAGTTTTCCATCAAATTTCATACTTTTGGTGTCATTATGATTGGGAAAAGATTCTCTATCACTTCAAAGGAAAAAAATAAAAAAAAAAAATAAAAAAATTTCCGACCCTGAGAACAAGTTTAGGAGAGTGCCTACCAACCCTGAAAGGGTTAATGGCTGCGAGGATTACAGATATTAAGATTATATTTTTTCCATATGTTTGTGACACTAAGAATATGGATACAGAGCTTTCACATATTTAGCTGATGTTGGAATATGTTAGGGAGAGGTGTTTTTGAACAGTAGTTTTGAAGATGCTAGCTGAGACAGTGGCTCTAAAAATTTCTGGAAGTGTTTTCCAGACTTTGAGCCCTTTTATGTACAGTGAATTTTTACAGAGATTTAGCCGGACAGGGGGAATGTCAAAGAGATTTCTGTGCCTGGAACTATGTCTCAGAAATGGTTCTGTTGCAACTTTCAAGAAATTGTTTCAGGTCTGGATTAATATTAGAATTTATTGTTCTGTAAATGTTTGATGCATAGTGTAAGAGTGAATGTTTTACACAGCAAGTAGATTTAGGTCTTTGAAGAGTTGGGAGGGGGGGGGGAGGGGTGTAGCAGTGGACTGTGTGATCATTTATACTGCGGCTGTTTGTTGAGGAATTACAGTGGACCCCCGGTTAACGATATTTTTTCACTCCAGAAGTATGTTCAGGTGCCAGTACTGACCGAATTTGTTCCCATAAGGAATATTGTGAAGTAGATTAGTCCATTTCAGACCCCCAAACATACACGTACAAACGCACTTACATAAATACACTTACATAATTGGTCGCATTCGGAGGTAATCGTTATGCGGGGGTCCACTGTATTGGCTTAGGGCGATTTGCTGTTGTGGATCCCCAGGCACAAATAGTGTAGGTGAGGCAGGGGTAGATCAGTGAATAGTATAATGTAAGTAATGCTGCTTGTGGTACACAATAACAAAACTTTGAGAGGATCCGATCTGTTTTGGATACTTTTTTTTTTGTAACGTGTTGGATATGGGTGATGAATTTCAAGTTGCTCTCAAGGTGCAGACCCAGAAATTTTCCCTTATTGTGTTTAGCAATAACTGTGTTGTTAATCAGTGTTTAGTTGGATATTACTTGCTCTGCTCCCAAACATAATATAGAAGGTTTTGTCAATGTTAAGTGTAAGTTTATTGGTAGTCATCCGGGTTGACATTTTTAAGAGGTCTTCATTAACAATGTTACTGAGTGATGCTGGTTTTGGGTGTGAGATGACAAAAGTTGTGTCATCAGCAAAGAGAATAGGTCTAAGTTGCTGAAATACACTTGCAAGGCCATTGATGTATAAAAGGGAAAGTAGGGGGGCCAAGGACACTTCCCTGAAGAACACCAATGTACAGAAGTCTTGTTTAGGAGGTTGTGTCCCTAACAGACATGTACTGCTGTCGGTTAGTAAGGTATGACTTTATATATGCAAGTACATGGCCTCTGATACTGTAATGATCAAATTTATGAAATAGGATGCTGTGGTTTACTGTATCAAAAGCTTTCCTTAGATCAATAGAGAGTCTTAGCGAATATTCATTTTTTCAATTGCCAAAAGTACAATGATGACAATTCTAATAATGAAAGTTGGTATTTAGTGAAAAACAATCTGATACACTGTCTTGAGTTGGCTCAGAAAACAAATGCAAAGAAATGAACTTGTAATCAGCTGATGCAATTAAGGAAACACGGAGAAAGAAAAATTGTCAACAGATGAGAATAGGAAAACTCGTGTAGGCCTTCAAAGATACATATATCAAAGTTATATTGACCCCTTGACTGTCGCAACCCCAAATCCTGAGGTGTCTCCTGGTGTCACAAAAAAAAAAAAAAAAAAAAAAAAAAATTCATATGAAATAAGAGAATCTTTTCCCAATTGTAATGGCACCAAAAGAACGAAATTTGATAGAAAACTGATGGAATTACGCTCTCGTGAAGTTAGCAACCTCGGCGATATTTACGAATCAGCGATTTCGCCCTCTTTAAGCCCTATTTTCAGCTAATTCCATTGTTCCAGTAGACCAAACTCAGCTATTTCTTTAGAACTCGATTAGTTATATCGATTGAGTACAAGAAACTGCCCATTTACCAATTTCAACTACCCAATAACGTGCTCAGAAATTTGCAATTTGGCCAATTTCACGAAAATTAAAAAAATATGACAATTTCAAAATAGGGTCCAGAATGAACAATGCAGACATTTCTGGCTCTAAAATAACATTTTCTTTGTTCATCAGTCACATCTCCAGGCCCCTCTGATATTACTCTTGCTTTCTATTTTGAATTTTTATTCAAACAAACAATAGAAGATTTACTGTTATGCAGACTACTGCAATACTGTAATAATTGTATAAATAATGTCAACCCATTCATGACTGCATATTAGAATGGCTACTTGGACATTTATTGCAAAATGACATCATTTGTTTACTTTTGAACATCAGCAAAAATCAAACATTTCCCCTACTTTGAGCTCCATTTCCAGGTTCTTTTCATAGTAAAACCAATCAAAATCACCTCTATTTCTATAATATGTTTTCCATTCTATCAAATGAGACCAAGAAAACGAGAATACAGCTATAAATACTATATGAAAACAGACCACAAAGTCGGCATTTTAATTAAAAGAAAAAAGTCGGAGTTTTTTTTTTCTCATTATGCACTGCGTGCTGCAGGATTTTTTTTTATATGGTGCACATTGACCACACAGACCCATTTTCTCACATGTGGGCCTACCAGCTTTCTCCTGCTTGATTTGAAGCCACTAGAATTTGAGTATATATACGTTAAAAAACGGTGGCTCGTAAGACGTATATATATACGACCGAAACAGTCAAAAAGTTAAAGATATCAAAGTTATGATTCCATAAAGTATTAAAACCAGTCATGTCTAAAATTGTTTTAGCTTTAATTTGTATCTGTACATGTGAAATATTACCTTATGAGTCTGTACAATGTCATTGAGACAACGACGACAAAATGTATGTTGACAGGGGAGGACCCGAGAAGTGCAACCAAGCTGCTCTAAGCACACTGAACACTCTAATGCATCACTCAGTAGCAACTGCTCCATCCTCACTCCAGGTGCCAAAACTACATTACAACCTCATTTCACTATCTGAAAGAAACACAAAAACTTTTTATTGCCAGTGCGTTAAAATAGTATTGGCAAAAAGCATTCCTGAAGCATTTAAAACTATATACAGTGGTACCCCGAGTTTCAAACTTAATCCGTTCCAGGAGCTAGTTCTAAAGTCGAAATGTTCGAAACTCAAAGCAATATATTCCATAAGAAATAATGTAAATACAATTAATCCGTTCCAGAAACTTAGAAATATTCACCAAAAAAAAAAAAAAATACATTTTATATATATTAATTATAGTTTTACATACACACAACAAATATACATAGTACAATTAGTAACAGATAAATAAACATTTAATTTGTTATTATTTTATTAACACATCGGCCGATTCCCACCAAGGCAGGGTGGCCCGAAAAGGAAAAACTTTCATCATCATTCACTCCATCACTGTCTTGCCAGAGCAGTGCTTTACACTACAGTTATAAAACTGCAACATTAACACCCCTCCTTCAGAGTGCAGACACTGTACTTCCCATCTCCAGGACTCGAAGTCCGGCCTGCCAGTTTCCCTGAATCCCTTCATAAATGTTACTTTGCTCACACTCCTACAGCACGTCAAGTATTAAAAACCATTTGTGTCCATTCACTCCTATCAAATATGCTCATTGCTGGAAGTCCAAGCCCCTTGCACACAAAACCTCCTTTACCCCCTCCCTGCAACCCTTCCTAGGCCGACCACTACCACGCCTTCCCTCCACTACAGATTTATACACTCTCGAAGTCATTCTATTTTGTTCCATTCTCTCTACATGTCTCAACCACCTCAACAACCCCTCCTCAGCCCTTTGGTAATCCCACACCTTCTCCTAATTTCCAAACTACAAATTCTCTGCATTATATTCACACCCCACATTGCCTTCAGACATGACATCTCCATTGCCTCCAGCCTTCTCCTCATTGCAACGTTCATCATCCATGCTTCACACCCATACAAGAGTGTTGGTACAACTATCCTCTCATACATTCCCCTCTTTGCTTCCACGGACAATATTGTTTGTCTCCACAGACTCCAAAGTGCACCATTCACCCTTTTCCCCTCATCAATTCTATGATTCAGCTTATCCTTAATAGACCCATCTGCTGACACGTCCACTCCTAAATATCTAAATACATTCACCTCCTCTATACTCCATACTTACCTTTATTGAAGACTGTTGGTGGCATCTGGAAGACAGGGAGGTGGTGTGAGGGAGCACTTAGTGTTTGGAAGGAGAATCCCCTTCCTTAAAGACTTTAGGTAACAAGATCTTATCTGGGGTTACTTCCCTTCTTTAAGATTTCCCTAAAATGGGACATGGTTCTGTCACTGAACATGTTGCAGAGATGGCTTGTTTCAGCTTGCTTAGGGTGATATTTTTCAGCAAATGCCTGCACCTTATTCCACACTGCACAAATCTCCTTAATCTTTGAAAAAGGCACCATCCACCACCACCACCATGTAGCCCGGTGGCCTGGTGGCTAAAGCTCCTGCTTCACACACAGAGGGCCCGGGTTCGATTCCCGGTGGGTGGAAACATTTTGACACATTTCCCTACACCTGTTGTCCTGTTCACCTAGCAGCAAGTAGGTACCTGGGTGTTAGTCGACTGGTGTGGGTCGCATCCTGGGGGACAAGATTGAGGACCCCAATGGAAATAAGTTAGACAGTCCTCGATGACGCCCTGACTTTCTTAGGTTATCCTGGGTGGCTAACCCTCTGAGGTTAAAAATCCAAACGAAATCTTATCTTACCATCCACCACCACCACCGTCCACCATCACCACCATGGTAGCTTATTTCACAGTCACACTTAATAAACAGGCACCAAACACAATGAATTAATTGTGAAATGTTTAACCCAATCAGGGTTTCGGACATACTAGTACAGCTTACGCACCAGGGTTTTTGACATACTAGTACACCTAAATTCTAGCGCCCTCAAATCTAGTGAGAGAAAGTTGGTAGGCCTACATATGAAAGAATGGGTCTATGTGGTCAGTGTGTGAAGTATAAAAAAAATCCTGCAGCACACAGTGTGTAATGAGAAAAAAAAACTTTGTGTTTTTTGGATTAAAACAGCGACTTTGCACTGTATTTTCGTATGGTATTTATTGTTGTATTCTAGTTTTCCTGGTCTCATTTTATAGAATGGAAGACATGTTACAGAAATTGAGATGATTTTGACTGGTTTTACAATGAAAAGTACCTTGAAATTGAGCTCAAAGTAGCAGAAATGTTTGATTTTTACCAAAGTTCAAAAGTAAACAAATCATGCTAAGCGTCCAATACACGTCAACTGGTGAGTCTAATATTCTTTCACAAGTGCGCCAATATTATTTATACCATTTCTACACTAATGCAGTAATCTGCATAACAGTAAATCTTCTATTTTTTGTGAGAATAAAAATTGAAAGTGGAAAGCAAAAGAATGTAGGAGGGGCATGGGGACGTGACTAATGAACAGAGGAAATGTTATTTTAGTGCCAGGAATGTCTTTCTTGTTTATTCTGGACCCTATTTGGAAATTGGCATCTTTTGAAATTTGTGTGAGATTGGCAAAATTGCTAAATTCTGACCACTGTATTGGATAGTTGAAATCGGTAAATGAGTGGTTTCTTGTACTCATTTGATAGAAAAAATGAAGTTCTAGTGAAATAGTTATGATTTTTATCAACTAGTACACTGGAATTGGCCGAAAATAGGGCTCAAAGTGGGCAAAATCGCCGATGCATAAACATCGTCGAGACCGCTAACTTCGCGAGAGCATAATTCCGCAAGTTTTCCATCAAATTTCATACTTTTGGTGTCATTATGACCGGGAAAAGATTCTCTATCTTTTCATAAGAAAAAATAATTTTTTTTTTGAAATTTGGGCGACCCTCAGAACATGTCTGGGAGAGGGCCTGGGGACCCTGAAAGGGTTAAATGAGCATGCAGGTTAGTGCTCACTCAAGCACAAACAAAGCCAGTCTGGTTCACGATGCCTGTGCAGGGGACGCAGCCAGGAGCAGGCAGGCAGACAGGTCTGATACACAGTTTGAAACACGGGGCACGTTTGGTACTCGGGACAAAATTGGTGTGAAAAAAGCGGTTGAAACTCAAAGTGCTCGATAGTTGATGCGTTCGAAATTCGGGGTTCCAGTACGTATTACTATATGAAATACTAATACTGTACTGTCAATACTATTTTGTGTTACTGCCCCCCTTATACTACATTGCTATTATACATAGACAGTTTTGATTGATAAAATTAACCTTGGAGAAATCTGTTTAGTTAATCTTAGCATTACACAATTTATCTTTGAGATAATCAACAGTAAGTAATTTTAAGTTTATAGTTTTAATTGTTGAAATGCAATGCATAACTAGAGGCTTTCCCATTTAAGACAACACCACTGTAATTACCTATTCATGATATAATCACCTGTTCATTATATTAAAACTTTCAGGGTCCAGAGGTCAAATTTCAAAGTGTGCACCAGTGTCCAAGAATTTTCAAAAAACAATTTTGTTATTTTTTCTTATGAAATGGTAGAGAATCTTTTTCTATAGTTAATAAAACAAAAACTATGAAATTTGATGGAAAATTGACGAAATTATGCTCTCACAAATTTTGATGTGTGAGCGATATTTACGCATTGGCGATTTTGCCGACTTTGTCTCCCATTTTAGGCCAATTACCTTATTCCAGTCGATCAAATTCATAGCTATTTCACTAGTATTACTTTTATTCTATCGATTGAGCACAAGAAATCGCCAACTCAGCTGTTTCAACCACAAAATAAAGTGATTTGAAATTGGTAATTTGGCCAATTTAGTGCAAAGTTCAAAATATTCCAATTTCAAAATAGAGTCCAGAATAAACAATGCAGACATTCCTGGCACTAAATTAACATTTCCTCTGTTCATTAGTTATGTTTTCAGGCTTTACAAATGAATTCCATTTTGATTTTTAATTCACATGAGTTTTTATTCAAACCAAAAAATAGAAGATTTACTGTCATGCAATATTGTAATAATTGTATAAATAATATCAGCACATTTGTGAACATACATTAGACCCACCAGCTGGCGTGTATTAGACGTGTGAGGTCATTTGTTTACTCTTGAACACTGGCAAAAATTTAACATTTCCGCTACCTTGAGCTCAGTTTCCAGCTATTTTCAATACTAAAACCAATCAAAATCATCTCTATTTCTGTAATATACCTTCCATTCTATCAAATGAGACCAAGAAATCACAAATACAACTATAAAAAAACATACAAAAAACACTGCAAAGTTGCTGTTTTAATCAAAAATTATGGTCTCAGTTTTTTTCTCTCATTATGCACTGTGTGCTGCAGGATTTTTTTTGTGTGGTGCACACATACCACATAGATGTATTCTCTCATATCTAGGCCCAAATTTACCGCTCACAGCTTATCAGAGTGAGCTGAGCTCATGGCATAGATCTATGGTTTGGACCCTCTACATAAAGCCGTAGGTCTACAGCACAGACCCTGAAAGGGTTAAACTTTTCAATGGCTGTACCATTTAATACATACTCTTAATTCTTTCCATTGATCTACTACTCTGATTGCAAAGAAAAATTTTCTAGTACCCCCTGGGTTTCACTTTTTTCTCAATTTAAAGCTGAGACGTCTTGTTATTCCTGTTGCAGATATGAAAAAATCTAATATTTCACAAACATTTATGGCTTTGGGAGCAAGGGGCTAGTAACCCATTCTCCTATATACAATACTAAAGTTAACCCCTAACGGTCCAAACGTATACATTATATACATTCTTATGCGTAGCACCCCAAACGTATATATACGTTTTATTTTTCCTGCTTCCAAATTTGGCACGATTGGCCTGAGATGCCTGGTCAGCATAGAATTGGTCTTAACACTCGGTGTGCGCAGTATCAAAAAAATCTGGGGCCACTTAGTACCTTGTGGGAGCGCCAGTTAAACTGAGCGCCAGCTAGAGCAAACAGTGCGTCAAACACCAAGGATTCACTGATGTAATGCCATATTAACACTTCTCTTTTAAGAGGAAAGTGATGTTAACCCCAAGTTAAGGGTCTGTCGATCTCTGTCTATCTCTATCTATCTGTCTATCTCTGTCTATCTGTCTCTGTCTCTCTATCTGTCTGTCTGTCTCTGGCTTTGTCTATCTGTCTCTATCTCTTTCAATCTGTCTTTGTCTATCTGTCTCACAGGTACACATAAATACAAGTATACGTAGTATAAATTACCTAGGATAACCCAAAACTCCGAAGTGCTATACTCTGCTTGAAGATGTGAGTGAAAGTGATGATGCAGTCTTGTGGCTCTCTCTGAAACAGAGAGCTAGACAGATAGACCAGGAGCCTGACAGACAGACAAATAGACAGACAGAGAAATGTTTGTCACAGACCGGGCTGCAGGGGCGTTGACCCCTGGAACTCTCTCCAGGTAAAGTCCAGGTACCAGCAAAAAGCAAAATCAAAAGGGAGGGGGATGGTCATCTAATCTTTTCTCATCAGCTGCACCCTCCCCCACCCTCGTGTATGCTCATCAAATGTCAGCTCTCATCAGATGTTATCTCCCCTTATCATGCCACTGTCAGGGGTGGACTTTGTTTTTCATGCTTCAAGGGAACTTATTATATTACGTATTATTATTACGTATTATCATTATTACTTATTATTATTACTATTATTATTATATTATTATTATTCTCCTTCTCCTCCTCCTCCTCCATCTCCTCCTCCATCTCCATCTCCTCCTCCATCTCCTCCTCCATCTCCATCTCCTCCTCCATCTCCTCCTCCTCCTCCATCTTCTCCTCCTCCTCCATCTCCTCCTCCTCCATCTCCTCCTCCTCCTCCATCTCCTCCTCCTCCTCCATCTCCATCTCCTCCTCCATCTCCATCTCCTCCTCCATCTCCATCTCCTCCTCCATCTCCATCTCCATCTCCTCCTCCTCCTCCTCCATCTCCTTCTCCTCCTCCATCTCCTTCTCCTCCTCCATCTCCTTCTCCTCCTCCATCTCCTACTCCTCCTCCAACTCCACCTCCTCCTCCTCCTCCTCCTCCATCTCCATCTCCTCCTCCATCTCCATCTCCTCCTCCATCTCCATCTCCTCCTCCATCTCCATCTCCTCCTCCATCTCCATCTCCTCCTCCTCCATCTCCTCCTCCTCCTCCATCTCCTCCTCCTCCTCCATCTCCTCCTCCTCCTCCATCTCCTCCTCCTCCTCCTCCATCTCCTCCTCCTCCTCCATCTCCTCCTCCTCCATCTCCTCCTCCATCTCCATCTCCTCCTCCATCTCCATCTCCTCCTCCATCTCCATCTCCTCCTCCATCTCCATCTCCTCCTCCATCTCCATCTCCTCCTCCATCTCCATCTCCTCCTCCATCTCCTTCTCCATCTCCTTCTCCTCCTCCATCTCCATCTCCTCCTCCTCCTCCTCCATCTCCATCTCCTCCTCCATCTCCATCTCCTCCTCCTCCATCTCCTCCTCCTCCTCCATCTCCTCCTCCTCCTCCATCTCCTCCTCCTCCTCCATCTCCTCCTCCATCTCCTCCTCCTCCTCCATCTCCTCCTCCTCCTCCTCCATCTCCTCCTCCTCCATCTCCATTTCCTCCTCCATCTCCTCCTCCTCCATCTCCATCTCCTCCTCCATCTCCATCTCCTCCTCCATCTCCATCTCCTCCTCCATCTCCATCTCCTCCTCCATCTCCATCTCCTCCTCCATCTCCTTCTCCTCCTCCATCTCCTTCTCCATCTCCTTCTCCTCCTCCTCCTTGTTATTATATACTTCCACATATCTAAAACATTGCTGGGACATATAAATACTTTGTAGATATTCCAAGACAATAGTAAATGGCCAAGGCAGGTGTAAATGTTCACCTGTCAGTGTATTTGTGACAATTTGAGTACAACTTCAGTACCTAATACTAGTGTCAGAACAAAGATTAGTTATAAAATGACAAGAACTACTACAATTTGTAATTATCAGAACATAAAAATTACATAAAATAATATGAAAAATAGAAAAAAAGGTATATCGGCAACACTTCTGCAAGTGGCAAGACTCAATGTTGCTGTCACATGAGCATCCAGTGCCAACTTCTCGGCCTCATATCTTGGTAAGTACTGACCCTAAAAATTTTTTTTATTCTAAAATACTTAAAAAAAATGTGCTCTTTTTTCTATAAAAAAAAAAAAAAAATTCAAAATATTCGAGTCGCTGCGCGAATGAACGTATATATAAGTTTGGACCGTTTAAGGGTTAAAAAGAGAAGCTTTTGCTTTTCTTTTTGGGTCACCCTGCCTCGGTGGGATATGGCCAGTTTGTTGAAAGAGAGAAAAATTTATGACCTTATATGTAGTTATTATGTCTCATAAGAAAAATGCCACTCTCACTCTTTTGGGCTATACTAGGTAAATTGCTCTTATTGTGTAACTGCAGCTGAATAAACTTACTCCTATCATCCAGCATGGGAGTCTATAGTGCTTTCACCATTCATCAAAACTCATTTTATCTCTGGTAACCATTTTTGTAGCTCTTAGGACCTTTCCTACCTTATCCACATTTTCCATGGAATGCACCAAACTGCTGCATATTCCAAAAATGACCTAATAAATGTTGTAAACAACATTAGCATTTCTTCATCCACATGTATATTTAAAAGCTATTTTATAATCTGCCAGTGTAGCATACAAGACTCTCACAATCTTGTTTGTATTCTCTTCTGGTAACAATTTTTAATAACTGCTAGGTCCATTACTCTATCTGGCATTTTCAGTATTTTATTATGCAGCCTATTTTTCATGTTTCATGATTTCAGTTTCTCTCCCTTTCTGTTACATGGTATTTATCACTATTAAATTTCATAATCCATCTATTACTATTTGCTCACTTTATTCAAGTAATCCTGAAGGAATATACAATCACTTTTATTATTTATTGCACTTAATTTTTAGTACTGTATCTGCAAATATATTTATATATGTATTTATTCCCTTTAGTAAGCCATTTATTTAACACCCTTATGTTAACACCATGTATAGATCCTTAAAAAAAACAAAGAATGTAGTTCTGAAAACTAGTGTAAGGTTTACTTGTAATGCTGTGCATCCTGTGGCCTTTCTCATTATTGTATATTTCATGTATGCAGTAATATTATTCAGTAATGTTATTCATGGTTGCTACCTGTCCATTTAATTCTGTTTACCATTACTTTTTTTAGTCCCTTTTATATTGTGTGCAATTAGTGTATATTCCAATTACATTATTGTGTGAGTCCCAAAACTATCTTTTGCTAGCTCGTACCAGCTACCTCATATTTCTCTACTTTTTATAGTGTAATTAATTGCTCAACTTATTATACATTACAAATCAGATCTTACTCCCAAATCAGTATTATATCATAGTGACTATCTGTCCATTGAACTTTGTTTACCACTACTTAATTTAGTCCCTTATATATTTTCTCCTTTATTTTAGCTTTATATAACTACCTCAGTTCATATATTCACAATTGTTAAATTAATCAAAGTGGTATTCTCAGGGGCTAAAGTGAAATAAGTTCACTATTTTGCCATTAAAATACTCCAGGTGCTATTGACTACCTCAGGTGCTACTGATTTTGCTTTTAATATATTCTTTTATTATTATATTCATTAACTCCTTTATTTTAGCTGTAAATATCTACTGTAGTTCATAAACTCACTTGTTAAAATAATTAAGGTGCTATTAGATGCTTAACCCTGTCAGGGTCCAAGGCCAAAATCTGAAGTGGTGCCCCAGTGTCCAATTTAACCCTTTCAGGGTCCGTCCCGTAGATCTACGGCTTTACGTTCAGGGTCCAAACCGTAGATCTACGGCTTTACATTCAGGGTCCAAACTGTAGATCTACGCCATGAGCTCAGCTCACTCTGATAAACTGTGAGTGGTACATTTGGGCCTAGATATGAGAGAATACATCTATGTGGTATGTGTGCACTACATAAAACAGATCCTGCAGCACACTGCGTATAATGAGAGAAAAAAAATGAAATCATGATTTTTCGATTAAAACAGCAACTTTGCAGTGTTTTTTCGTATGTTTTTTATAGTTGTATTTGCGATTTCTTGGTCTCATTTGATAGAATGGAAGACATATTACAGAAATAGAGATGATTTTGATTGGTTTTAGCACTGGAAATGGCTTGAAACTGAGCTCAAAGTAGCAGAAATGTTAAATTTTTGCCGATATTCAAGAGTAAACAAACGACCTCACACGTCTAATACACACCAGCTGGTGGGTCTAATATACATTCACAAATATGGTGATGATATTTATACAATTATTACAGTATTGCATAACAGTAAATCTTCTATTTTTTGGTGTGAATAAAAATTCATTATGTGAATAAAAAATCAAAATGGAATTTATTTGTAAAGCCTCAAAACATAACTAATGAACAGAGGAAATGTTAGTTTAGTGCCAGGAATGCCTACATTGTTCATTCTGAACCCTATTTTGAAATTGGAATATTTTGAACTTTGTGTTAAATTGGCCAAATTAACAATTTCCGATCACTTTATTTTGTAGTTGAAACAGTTGACTTGGCGATTTCTTGTGCTCAATCGATAGAATAGAAGTAATACTAGTGAAATAGCTAAGAATTTGGTTGATTGGAATAATGTAATTGGCCTAAAATGGGAGTCAAAGTCGGCAAAATCGCCGATTCGTAAATATCGCTGACACATCAAAATTCGCGAGAGCATAATTTCGTCAGTTTTCCACCAAATTTCGTACTTTTTGTTTTATTACCTTCACAAAAAGATTCTCTATGATTTCATAAGAAAAAATAACAAATTTTTTTTTTGAAAATTCTTGGACACTGGTGCGTGACTCCAGATTTGGGCCTTGGACCCTGAAAGGGTTAAAAAAAAAAAAAAAAAAAAAAAATTTTATTTTTTCTTTTGAAATGGTAGAGAATCTTTTTGTGAAGGTAATAAGACAAAAAGTGCGAAATTTGATGGAAAATTGACGAAATTATGCTCTCACGAATTTTGATGTGTCAGCGATATTTACGAATCGGCGATTTTGCCGACTTTGACTCCCATTTTAGGCCAATTACATTATTCCAGTCGACCAAATTCTTAGCTATTTCACTAGTATTACTTCTATTCTATCGATTGAGCACAAGAAATTGCCATGTCAACTGTTTCAACTACAAAATAAAGTGATTGGAAATTGGTAATTTGGCCAATTTAACACAAAGTTCAAAATATTCCAATTTCAAAATAGGGTCCAGAATAAACACTGTAGGTATTCCTGGCACTAAACTAACATTTCCTCTGTTCATTAGTTATGTTTTGAGGCTTTACAAATAAAATCCATTTTGATTTTTTATTCACATAATGAATTTTTATTCACACCAAAAAATAGAAGATTTACTGTTATCCAATATTGTAATAATTGTATAAATATCATCACCACATTTGTGAATGTATATTTGACCCACCAGCTGGAGTGTATTAGACGTGTGAGGTCGTTTGTTTACTCTTGAACATCGGCAAAAATTTAACACTTCTGCTACTTTGAGCTCAGTTTCAAGCCATTTCAAGTGCAAAAACCAATCAAAATCATCTCTATTTCTGTAATATCTCTTCCATTCTATCAAATGAGACCAAGAAATCGCAAATACAACTATAAAAAAAACATACAAAAAACACTGCAAAGTCGCTGTTTTAATCGAAAATCACGGTCTCAGTTTTTTTTCTCTCATTATACACAGTGTGCTGCAGGATTTGTTTTATGTGGTGCACACATACCACATAGATGTATTCTCTCATATCTAGGCCCAAATTTACCACTCACAGTTTATCAGAGTGAGCTGAGATCATGGCGTAGATCTACAGTTTGGACCCTGAACGTAAAGCCGTAGATCTACGGGACGGACCCTGAAAGGGTTAAGTGTATAACTGAATTATCTATTCTGTAATAATCCCTTTTTCTTTCAAATTTTTACAAGTTTTAGATTAATCATGGTGCCTTAGTCATAAGTCTAGATGTAGATTCAATGTAAATCTTATAGCATTTTACTCAAAAAATCTAGTTTGTAAAATTACTCTCATCCTATGATTACAGGCATAGATCCTGATGTAAACTTTTTACAAAATGAATTACACGAATCAACCAGTAACTGTAATTACTACACAGCAGACCAAGCAAAGACATTACTCGGTGCAAACAATAACATAACCATCTTTAACTACAATGTCAGATCCTTGAGCAAACATTATGATGACCTCACAGCATTACTCAGTTCCCTTCATTCCAATATATCAATCATCACACTCACAGAAACCTGGCTTAAGCCTGATATTACAGGTTTCTATACCATTCCTGGCTACATGGCCATACACAACTGTAGAACAGACCAGCAAGGGGGAGGAACAGCTATATACTATTCAAATCAACTCGAATGTATCAATAAATCTTGCACAAGGGATGAACATGGAGAATATATCATAGCCAAATTTAAATCAAAAGACCTGCAAAAACCCCTCACAGTTATAAACATCTACAGAGTACCACAGTCAAACATTTATCACTTTAGTGAAAAACTAGGAAACATGATTACTGATGCACACATGAATAAGAACCACCTACTACTAACAGGAGATTTCAACATAAACATACTACATGACCAGGACCCACAAGTAACCGAATTCACAAACACAATGAGTAACTGCCTGTTGCTACCAGCAATATCTAAACCTACAAGAATCTCCAAGACAAGCATGTCCTTAATAGGGACAAACACCATATCCCCTTTAAAATCAGGCATAATCACAGACAACACTACAGACCACTACCCAACCTTTCTCATAACTAATCTGGGCAAACTGCTACAATACATTACTAAAGTAACCTTCAGACTACATAACGAGACAGCAGTTAACAACTTTATAGCAGCTATGAATAACATCGATTGGCAAAATGAGCTTAAAACACATACAGATATGAATGAATGTATAAATAATTTTCTAAAAAAAGCCCAATGCCTCTATAACAGACACTGCCCCAGAAAAACAAAACAGATCACAGCAAAGAGACTGAATAATCCCTGGCTAGCACCAAACATCCTCAAATCCATTAACACAAAGCACAAATATGAAAAACAGCATAGAATGGGTCAAATAACTAGAGAACAGTCGAAAAATTACTCGTCAGCACTTACCAGCCTGATAAGGTCAAATAAATTGTATTATGAAAATAGATTACATAACATCAAAGGTGATATGAAAAAAACTGGAAAACTCTATCTGAAATTCTTGGAACTAAAAAGCTATCCAAAAACAAAGCAATCAAACAAACAAAATCAGATGAACCCCTACTCACTCCAACCGAAACAGCAAACAGACTTAATGTTTTCTTCTCCACCATAGGAAAAAATCTATCAAACAAAATACCAAGCACAAACACCCGTCCATCAGACTACCTCATAGGTACCTCCCCAAATACGCTATTCCTAGCTCCAACCAACCCCATTGAAGTTAGGCTCATCATAAACACCCTTAAAAACAAGGCAGGAGACATAAACAACTTGCCTGCTTTTATGTACAAAAAAGCTTCTCAAGTATTGTCACCAATTATTGCAATGCTCTTTAACAAATCCATTGAATCATCTATCTTCCCAACAATCCTCAAAATAGCAAGGGTCACTCTGATCCACAAAGGAGGTGACCAAGCTGACTTGAATAACTATAGACCAGTATCTAACTTACCAGTGCTCTCTAAAATCTTTGAAAAATTAATTCATAGACGGATCTATTCCTACCACGTTTCACACAACATATTAAACCCTTGTCAGTTTAGATTCAGGAATAATAAAAGCACAAATGATGCTATCATACACATGCTAGAACTAATATATACCGCACTTGAAAAGAAAGAAGTCCTGCTGGGCATTTTCATTGATTTACGTAAAGCTTTCGATACAGTCGACCATGAACTGCTGTACTCCAAATTAATGCACTATGGTATCAGAGGCCACCCCCTCAACTACCTAAAGTCATACCTTAGTAACAGAACTCAATATGTGTATGCAAATGATGCAAACTCTTCCACCCAACCAATCACAGTAGGAGTCCCACAAGGAAGCATCCTTGGACCACTCCTCTTTCTCATCTACATCAATGATCTACTGAATGCATCACAGCTACTCAAACCCATATTATTTGCAGATGACACTACATATGTATTTTCCCACCCAAACACAGTCATACTAGCAAACACAGTCAATGCTGAATTACAGAAAATATCTGCCTGGATAATGACTAACAAACTTACCCTGAACACTGATAAAACCTATTTCATTCAATTTGGAAACAAAGCTGCAAATGATCCAATTAACATAATGCTAAATGGATCATCAGTCACAAGACTCACAGAGGGAAAATCCTAGGTATCCACCTTGACAGTAGCCTTGAGTTCCAGACACACACACAACAAATCACCAAGAAAATCTCCAAGACTGTAGGCATACTATCAAAGATAAGGTACTACATTCCACAATCAGCTCTCCTGGCACTGTACCATTCACTCATATACCCTTATCTTACATATGGAATTTGTGCATGGGGATCAACAACATCCAACCACCTAAAACCCCTAATAACCCAGCAAAAGGCAGCAGTAAGAATGATAACAAATTCCCACTCCCACCAGCATACTCCACCAATTTTCAAAAGTCTGAATCTGCTCACCATTAAGAACATCCATACTTATTCATGTGCCTACTACATACACGGAACAATACACGCAAATATAAACCCTCCACTCAAACTTCTCCTCACCAACCTAAACAGGACACATTACCACAACACAAGACACAGATCTCGTTTTGATATACCTCGTGTCCATATCACACTGTGTAAAAACTCTATGCACATCAAGGGCCCCAAGATATGGAATTCATTACCAGAAAATATTAAAGTAACCCAGTCTGAAAATCAATTTAAGACTCTTCTCAAAAGCCACTTAATCACCCTAGACTAAATGCTAAATACTCAGTACACACTTACTCACCTATGTACTCCCACATCATAACTGAAACAATCACATTGAACCTTTTATCCATTGTTGACAGGAATATAATTGAATCATTGTTTTCACAAAAGCATTTTAGAATATAAATATATCTTTGTATTATACAAATTTTGATTCATTTATAATTAATATTCTATTGTACAACTATGAAATAATTACTATCCTACTGTACAACTATGAAATAATTACTATCCTACTGTACAACTATGATAAAATCCTTAGTATTAAGTACACTGTAAGTCAATAATGTTAGGTTGGCCCATAATGCCTAGGCATAATAGAGGCTCTCTTTGTACTGCAACCCATTATTGTAAATACAAAATCTCAATGTACTGTTTGCAAAGACAAAATAAATAAACAAATAAATAAATAAATAAATAAATAAATAAATAAATAAATAAATAAATAAATAGAGAGTCTAATTTACATACTAATCTAATTTGACTCGGTGCTGAAGGCAACGTTGAGAAACAGACAAGATGACTTGCTTGTGGGCAATTATTAATTAATTAGTAAATAATAATAAAAATAATAATAATAATAATAATAATAATAATAATATCTTTGTTTACTACAAGTACACATATAAGGTAAACAGAACATATTTATTTATTTATTTATTTATTTAAAAATTTGAGCACACATACAGAGGTACAAAAAATACAGATAAGAGCAGCATGCCAAAGCCACTTATACTATGCATAGCATTACGGGCTGGCTTAAAATTAACTTAAGATTAACTAAGCAATGATGAAATCAGTGATAAAACTTTAATGTAAACAGATTACTATAAAGCACAAGTGAGTATTACAAAGACAGGTCATATGGTTGTATGCATTGTTGTACATTCAGTAGAATGGAGTATTCTGTAAGGTAGTGTATTTAAAAAATAATAAAGTTAGATTGGGTTTTAGGTTTAACATTTATGTGATATAATTGTGAGAAACATTTAAGATATACAATTTATAAGGTTCAGTTATTCAGTATTTATTTGGTTTTGGGTGAGTAAGTGATCTTTGAGAAGAGACTTGAATTTATAGACAGGTAGTGTTTCTTTTATATTTACAGGTAATGAATTCCAGATTTTAGGGCCTTTTATGTGCATTGAGTTTTTGCATAGTGTGAGATGGACACGAGGAACATCAAAGAGTGATCTGTGCCTTGCGTTATGGTCATGTGTTCTGTTGAGGTTGGCAAGGAGATGTTTGAGGGGAGGGTTAATATCAGAGTTAAGTGTTCTATGTATGTAATAGGTGCAGTAATAAGTATGGATGTTTTGTATGGTGAGTAGGTTTAGTGTATTGAATATTGGTGGAGTGTGCTGCCTATAGTGAGAATTTGTTATCATTCTAACATAGCCGACATCAATGACATACATACTACTATATTGAAAGCTGCTTGTTATGCAGAGCATTTCCCGCAAATTATGTCAATTTTGTCCCAGGATGCAACCCACACAAGTCCACTAACACCCAGGTACCCATTTTACTGTAGATGAATGGTTCAGAGAACCAACAAGTTGATAAATTAGAAAAAAGTGCAACACTTGGGTATCTTTAATGAGGAAACGTTTTGCCACACAGTGGCTTCATCACTCCATACAAAGGAGAACATTGAAGAAAAGGAGGAGTCTGAGGTAATCAGTCCCTCAGCCTTGAGTCAATGTGGTCAGTCCAACAATCTTGAAAAGAACACAGCATATGTGCAGAGAAGTAGCTTATATACTGTAGGCAGGAGAGGTGCAGCAGTCGTAGGTAATATCACATTTGTCCAATGTGGAAGTAGGTCGTGCCCAAGGGTTAGACAAGTGGTGAAGCCGCTGTGTGACGAAACGTTTCATCATTAAAGATACCCAAGTGTTGCACGTGTCTAATTTATCAACCCATTTTACTGATGGAAATATTATTATCATGATTATTACAAGGAAGTGTTAAACTCATATGGGTTATACAGTGTAATGAATGAGAAATAATCAGGTTTGAACCCAGGAAGAAGATTCAAGCACATACAATAGGACATCATATACATTTAACCTAGGATAACACAAAGACTAACAATATGAGTTATCTACTACATTATAGTTAATTAGGGAAAACTTACGAATCTTTAAACCAATCAAAATATATTTAAGGTACCACTATAGTAAAAACTGGAATGGCTTGGTTGTGGGTGGGAGGTGCCTTGATGCTGGTCAGGGGCTCTTGATCACAGGAGGTGGATTCCTCCTCTTACTTGGCGTGAACCTTGGTGCCTCTCACGTCCCGGGCGATATATGCCCCCTGAGGGTTTAGCGCTTTGCCTCTTTAATACGAAAGAATGGGTGTGGGTAAGTGAGGGGCAGCAGTGAGGGGCAGCAGTGAGGGGCCTGGCCCTTAGCCAGACCTCCTCAACAAGCCAATTAAGGGGCGTCCAGTCCCCCTTCACCCTTCAGAAGGAAGTAGGTGGTGGTGAGGGGTCGCAGCCATGACTAAGAGAGCAAGAGTAACTCACCAGGTTGTCTGACATGAGCTGTGTGACTCTCCAACACTCACAAATAAGACATAATATAAGACACTAGTGTCACCTTCATCATGTATCATTGGTGTTCCAACAATGTCTCCTCCTACAATATATATCATCCTTCCATCACCATCACTCACTACTACAACCAAACACTTATTTAAACTCATTATTATTACCTTAATGCTTTCAATAAATATTATTTATTACAACAATTATTTTCTGAATTAGCAATTGTTTACAAGGTTGTAGAAGACTTTCAACTTGTGTTTATAAACAGTTTTAGCAGTGTTGAGGTAATGTTGAGGTAATGTTGAGGTAACGTTGAGGTAACGTTGAGGTAACGTTGAGGTAACGTTGAGGTAACGTTGAGGTAACGTTGAGGTAATGTTGAGGTAACGTTGAGGTAACGTTGAGGTAATGTTCAGGTAATGTTCAGGTAATGTTGAGGTAACGTTGAGGTAATGTTCAGGTAATGTTCAGGTAATGTTGAGGTAACGTTGAGGTAATGTTGAGGTAATGTTGAGGTAACGTTGAGGTAATGTTGAGGTAATGTTGAGGTAGCGTTGAGGTAATGTTGAGGTAACGTTGAGGTAACGTTGAGGTAACGTTGAGGTAACGTTGAGGTAATGTTGAGGTAATGTTGAGGTAATGTTGAGGTAACGTTGAGGTAACGTTGAGGTAACGTTGAGGTAACGTTGAGGTAATGTTGAGGTAATGTTGAGGTAACGTTGAGGTAATGTTGAGGTAACGTTGAGGTAACGTTGAGGTAACGTTGAGGTAATGTTGAGGTAACTGAGTTAAAGTTGAGGTAATGTTGACGTAATGTTGAGGTAACGTTGAGGTAATGTTGAGGTAACGTTGAGGTAAAGTTGAGGTAATGTTGAGGTAATGTTGAGGTAATGTTGAGGTAACATTGAGGTAAAGTTGAGGTAATGTTGAGGTAACGTTGAGGTAATGTTGAGGTAATGTTGAGGTAATGTTGAGTTAACGTTGAGGTAATGTTGAGGTAACGTTGAGGTAATGTTGAGTTAATGTTGAGGTAATGTTGAGGTAATGTTGGGGTAATGTTGAGGTAACGTTGAGGTAACGTTGAGGTAACGTTGAGGTAATGTTGAGGTAACGTTGAGGTAACTTGAGGTAATGTTGAGGTAACGTTGAGGTAATGTTGAGGTAATGTTGAGGTAATGTTGAGGTGACGTTGAGGTAATGTTGAGGTAATGTTGAGGTAATGTTGAGGTAACATTGAGGTAACGTTGAGGTAATGTTGAGGTAATGTTGAGGTAGCGTTGAGGTAATGTTGAGGTAATGTTGAGGTAACGTTGAGGTAACGTTGAGGTAATGTTGAGGTAACGTTGAGGTAATGTTGAGGTAATGTTGAGGTAACGTTGAGGTAACGTTGAGGTAACGTTGAGGTAACGTTGAGTTAATGTTGAGGTAATGTTGAGGTAATGTTGAGGTAATGTTGAGGTAAAGTTGAGGTAATGTTGAGGTAACGTTGAGGTAACGTTGAGGTAACGTTGAGGTAACGTTGAGGTAACGTTGAGGTAATGTTCAGGTAATGTTGAGGTAACGTTGAGGTAACGTTGAAGTAATGTTGAGGTAACGTTGAGGTAATGTTGAGGTAATGTTGAGGTAATGTTGAGGTAATGTTGAGGTAACGTTGAGGTAACGTTGAGGTAATGTTGAGGTAACGTTGACGTAATGTTGAGGTAACGTTGAGGTAACGTTGAGGTAACGTTGAGGTAACGTTGAGGTAACGTTGAGGTAACGTTGAGGTAACGTTGAGGTAACGTTGAGGTAACGTTGAGGTAACGTTGAGGTAACGTTGAGGTAACGTTGAGGTAACGTTGAGGTAACGTTGAGGTAACGTTGAGGTAACGTTGAGATAACGTTGAGGTAACGTTGAGGTAACGTTGAGGTAATGTTGAGGTAATATTGAGGTAACGTTGAGGTAATGTTGAGGTAATGTTGAGGTAATGTTGAGGTAACATTGAGGTAATGTTGAGGTAATGTTGAGGTAACGTTGAGGTAATGTTGAGGTAACGTTGAGGTAATGTTGAGGTAATGTTGAGGTAATGTTGAGGTAACGTTGAGGTAGCATTGAGATAATGTTGAGGTAATGTTGAGGTAATGTTGAGGTAACGTTGAGGTAATGTTGAGGTAATGTTGATATAATGTTGAGGTTAGGTTGAGGTAACGAGGTAACGTTGACATAATGTTGAGGTAATGTTGAGGTAACATTGAGGTAATGTTGAGGTAATGTTGAGGTAGCATTGAGGTAATGTTGAGGTAACGTTGAGGTAATGTTGAGGTAACGTTGAGGTAATGTTGAGGTAATGTTGAGGTAACGTTGAGGTAATGTTGAGGTAACGTTGAGGTAATGTTGAGGTAATGTTGACATAATGTTGAGGTAACGTTGAGGTAATGTTGAGGTAACATTGAGGTAATGTTGAGGTAATGTTGAGGTAATGTTGAGGTAACGTTGAGGTAATGTTGAGGTAATGTTGACAATGTTGAGGTAACGTTGAGGTAATGTTGAGGTAATGTTGAGGTAATGTTGAGGTAACATTGAGGTAATGTTGAGGTAATGTTGAGGTAATGTTGAGGTAACATTGAGGCAATGTTGAGGTAATGTTGAGGTAACATTGAGGTAATGTTGAGATAATGTTGAGGTAACATTGAGGTAATGTTAACTTTGCTTACCATTACTTAATTTTAGTCCCTTATATATTTTCACCTTTATTTTAGCTTTATATAACTATCCTAGTTTATATATCCACAATTGTTAAAATAATCAAGGTGCTATTCTCAGGTGCTAAAGTAGAATAAGTTCACAATTTTGCCATTATATTCCAAAGCTCATTTATTTGATTACCACTTTATTGTTCACCACAACCTATATTAGTCCCTTTTTATTATAATTTTAAACTATAATTCTAACTTTAAAAAATTACCTTTATAGTACTACCTACTATCATATTCCCAAGCTCTATTATATGATCATCACTTTATTTGTATTAGTCCCTTAGCTCATTATTTTACATTTGTTAAATAATTCAGGTGCTCTTTTTTAGCTTAAGACTATTTACTTTGTTTTATACTTAATTCTAACTATAGATTCACTACAAATCTTATGATTACAAGCATTGATCCTGATACCAACCTCTTATTTAATGACTTAAATGAATCAAACAGTTACTGTAATTACTACACTGCAGAACAATCAAAGGCACTTCTCAGTGCCAACAACAACATAACTATCTTTAACTACAATATCAGATCTTTAAGCAAGCATTACGATGACCTCATAGCATTACTAAATTCCTTACATGCCAATATGTCCATCATTACACTAACTGAAACCTGGCTAAAGCCTGATAGTACAGATGTCTATGCCATTCCTGGTTACACAGCCATACACAACTGTAGGCCAGACCAACAAGGGGGTGGCACAGCCATATACTACTCAGACCAACTAGAATGTATCACTAATACTTGCACAAGGGATGAACATGGGGAATATATAATAGCTAAATTCAAATCCAAATACCTACAAAAACCTCTCACATTGATAAACATCTACAGAGTTCCACAGTCAAACATTAGCCAATTTAGTCAAAATCTAGGAAGTATGATAACTGATGCACGCATGAACAAAGATCACTTACTACTCTCAGGTGACTTCAATATAAATCTCCTGCAAGACCAGGACCCACACGTTACTGAATTCACAAACACAATGAGTAACTGTATGTTACTACCAACAGTAACAAAACCTACAAGAGTTACAGAGACTAGTGTTTCCCTACTTGACCACATCTGGACCAACACCATATCCCCTTTAAAATCAGGCATAATTACAGATAATACCACAGACCACTACCCTACTTTCCTCATAACAACTCTTGGTAAACTACCCCAAGACACTACTAAAGTCACGTTCAGACTTCACAATGAGGCAGCCATTAATAACTTCACAACAGCAGTAGCAAACATTGATTGGCACACTGAGCTAGAAATCTATACAGATATTGACGAATGTATTAATAATTTTCTAAAAAAGACCCAATACCTCTATAACAAGCACTGCCCTAAAAAAACTAAACAGATGACAGCAAAGAGACTGAACAGTCCCTGGCTAACACCCAGCATTCTCAAATCCATAAATACAAAACACCAATATGAAAAACAGTACAGAATGGGTCACATAACCAGAGACCAAACAAAACGTTACTCGTCAATCCTAACCAGCCTGATAAGAAGGGCAAAAAAATTGTATTATGAGAACAGATTATCCAACTTACGAGGTGATATAAAAAAGACCTGGAAAACCCTATCAGAAATTCTGGGAACAAAAAAGATATCACGAAATAGCGAAATAAAATTAGCAAAATCAGATGAACCCCAACTCCCACCAACAGAAACAGCAAACAGACTCAATGATTTCTTCTCCACTATAGGACAAAACCTTGCCAATAAAATCCCAAGCTCAGATACCCCACCAAATGACTACCTCACTGGCAACTACCCGAAAACACTGTTCCTAGCTCCGACTAACCCATACGAAGTCTCCCTTATTATCAATGCACTAAAAAACAAGGCAGGAGATTTAAGTACCTTACCACCCTTTATATACAAAAAAGTGTCACAAGTGCTATCTCCAATCATTGCAACACTCTTTAACAAATCCATTGAATCCTCCACCTTCCCTACAGTACTCAAAATAGCAAGGGTCACCCCGATCCACAAAGGAGGAGACCAAACAGAGTTGAATAACTATAGGCCAATATCCAACTTACACCCTCTCTCAAAAATCTTCGAAAAATTAATTCATAAACGAATCTACTCCTACCTTATCTCCCAAAACATACTCAACCCCTGCCAATTTGGATTCAGGCCTAATAAAAATACTAATGATGCTATTATACACATGCTAGAACATATATACACTGCAATAGAGAAAAAAGAAGTCCCACTGGGGATCTTCATTGACTTACGTAAAGCTTTTGATACAGTTGACCATGACTTGCTCCACGTAAAATTGTCACACTATGGTATAAGAGGGCACTCCCTCAACTACCTCAAGTCATACCTCAGCAACAGAAGCCAATATGTGTACGCAAATGGGGCAAACTCTTCTGCGCAACCAATTACAGTTGGTGTCCCACAGGGAAGTGTCCTTGGCCCTCTTCTCTTTCTCCTATACATAAATGACCTTCCAAATGCTTCGCAATTACTCAAACCCACACTATTTGCAGATGACACTACATACGTCTTCTCTCACCCGAGCCCAGTCACACTAGCCAATACTGTAAATACCGAATTACAGAAAATATCTACCTGGATGAGGACTAACAAACTTACACTAAACATTGACAAAACCTACTTCATTCAGTTTGGTAACAGAGCTACAGATGTCCCTCTTAACATAATGATAAACGGATCACCTATCACAAAGCTAACAGAGGGAAAATTCTTAGGAATCCACCTTGATAATAGACTCAAATTTCATACACATATACAACAAATTTCTAAGAAAATTTCCAAGACTGTAGGCATACTATTGAAGATACGGTACTATGTTCCACAGTCAGCCCTCCTGGCCCTATATCACTCTCTTATTTACCCCTATCTCACCTATGGAATTTGTGCATGGGGCTCAACAACAATTAACCATCTCAGACCACTAATTACCCAACAAAAGGCTGCAGTTAGAATGATAACAAATTCTCACTACAGGCAGCACACTCCACCAATATTCAATACACTAAACCTACTCACCATACAAAACATCCATACTTATTACTGCACCTATTACATACATAGAACACTTAACTCTGATATTAACCCTCCCCTCAAACATCTCCTTGCCAACCTCAACAGAACACATGACCATAACACAAGGCACAGATCACTCTTTGATGTTCCTCGTGTCCATCTCACACTATGCAAAAACTCAATGCACATAAAAGGCCCTAAAATCTGGAATTCATTACCTGTAAATATAAAAGAAACACTACCTGTTTATAAATTCAAGTCTCTACTCAAAGATCACTTACTCACCCGAAACCAAATAAATACTGAATAACTGAACCTTATAAATTGTATACCTTAAATGTTTCTCACAATTATATCACATAAATGTTAAACCTAAAACCGAATCTAACTTTATTATTTTTTAAATACACTACCTAACAGAATCCTTCATATGACTGAATGCAACCATATGACCTGTCTTTGTAATACTCACTTGTGCTTTATAGTAATCTGTTTACATTAATGTTTTATCACTGATTTCATCATTGCTTAGTTAATCTTAAGTTAATTTTAAGCCAGCCCGTAATGCTATGCATAGTATAAGTGGCTTTGGCATGCTGCTCTTATCTGTATTTTTTTGTACCTCTGTATGTGTGCTCTAATTGATAATAAATAAATAAATAAATAAATGTTGAGGTAATGTTGAGGTAACGTTGAGGTAACGTTGAGGTAATGTTGAGGTAACGTTGAGGTAATGTTGAGGTAATGTTGACATAATGTTGAGGTTATGTTGAGGTAACGAGGTAATGTTGAGGTAATGTTGAGGTAACGTTGAGGTAATGTTGAGGTAATGTTGAGGTAATGTTGAGGTAATGTTGAGGTAATGTTGAGGTAATGTTGACATAATGTTGAGCTTATGTTGAGGTAATGAGGTAATGTTGAGGTAACCTTGAGGTAATGTTGAGGTAATGTTGAGGTAACGTTGAGGTAATGTTGAGGTAATGTTGACATAATGTTGAGGTAATGTTGAGGTAATGTTGACATAATGTTGAGGTAATGTTGAGGTAACATTGAGGTAATGTTGAGGTAACGTTGAGGTAACGTTGGGGTAATGTTGAGGTAATGTTGAGGTAATGTTGAGGTAACGTTGAGGTAACGTTGACATAATGTTGAGGTAACGTTGAGGTAATGTTGGGGTAATGTTGAGGTAATGTTGAGGTAATGTTGACATAATGTTGAGGTTAGGTTGAGGTAACGAGGTAATGTTGACATAATGTTGAGGTAATGTTGAGGTAACATTGAGGTAATGTTGAGGTAGCGTTGAGGTAATGTTGAGGTAACGTTGAGGTACTATTGAGGTAACGTTGAGGTAATGTTGAGGTAATGTTGAGGTAACGTTGAGGTAATGTTGAGGTAACGTTGAGGTAATGTTGAGGTAATGTTGACATAATGTTGAGGTAATGTTGAGGTAACATTGAGGTAATGTTGAAGTAATGTTGAGGTAATGTTGAAGTAACGTTGAGGTAATGTTGAGGTAATGTTGAGGTAATGTTGAGGTAATGTTGAGGTAACGTTGAGGTAATGTTGAGGTAATGTTGAGGTAATGTTGAGGTAACATTGAGGTAATGTTGAGGTAACGTTGAGGTAATCTTGAGGTAATGTTGAGGTAATGTTGAGGTAACATTGAGGTAATGTTGAGGTAATGTTGAGGTAACGTTGAGGTAATGTTGAGATAATGTTGAGGTAACATTGAGGTAATGTTGAGGTAATGAGGTAATGTTGAGGTAACGTTGAGGTAACGTTGAGGTAATGTTGAGGTAACGTTGAGGTAATGTTGAGGTAATGTTGACATAATGTTGAGGTTATGTTGAGGTAACGAGGTAATGTTGAGGTAATGTTGAGGTAATGTTGAGGTAACGTTGAGGTAATGTTGAGGTAATGTTGAGGTAACGTTGAGGTAATGTTGAGGTAATGTTGAGGTAATGTTGAGGTAACGTTGAGGTAATGTTGAGGTAATGTTGACATAATGTTGAGGTTGTGTTGAGGTAACGAGGTAATGTTGAGGTAATGTTGAGGTAACATTGAGGTAATGTTGAGGTAATGTTGAGGTAACGTTGAGGTAATGTTGAGGTAATGTGGAGGTAATGTTGACATAATGTTGAGGTAATGTTGACAATGTTGAGGTAATGTTGAGGTAACATTGAGGTAATGTTGAGGTAACATTGAGGTAACATTGGGGTAATGTTGAGGTAATGTTGAGGTAACGTTGAGGTAACGTTGACATAATGTTGAGGTAATGTTGGGGTAATGTTGAGGTAATGTTGAGGTAATGTTGAGGTAACGTTGAGGTAATGTTGAGGTAATGTTGACATAATGTTCAGGTAACGTTGAGGTAACGTTGAGGTAATGTTGAGGTAATGTTGACATAATGTTGAGGTAACGTTGAGGTAATGTTGAGGTAATGTTGAGGTAATGTTGAGGTAACGTTGAGGTAATGTTGAGGTAATGTTGAGGTAATGTTGACATAATGTTGAGGTAATGTTGACATAATGTTGAGGTAATGTTGAGGTAATGTTGACATAATGTTGAGGTGATGTTGAGGTAATGTTGACATAATGTTGAGGTAATGTTGAGGTAATGTTGACATAATGTTGAGGTAATGTTGAGGTAACGTTGAGGTAATGTTGAGGTAATGTTGACATAATTTTGACATAATGTTGAGGTAATGTTGACATAATATTGAGGTAATGTTGAGGTAATGTTGAGGTAACGTTGAGGTAATGTTGAGGTAATGTTGACATAATGTTGACATAATGTTGAGGTAATGTTGATACAATGTTGAGGTAATGTTGAGGTAACATTGAGGTAATGTTGAGGTAACGTTGAGGTAACGTTGAGGTAATGTTGAGGTAATGTTGAGGTAACGTTGAGGTAATGTTGAGGTAATGTTGACATAATGTTGAGGTTATGTTGAGGTAACGAGGTAATGTTTAGGTAACGTTGAGGTAATGTTCAATTCAATTCAATTCAATTCAAAGTTTATTCTCTATAAGGATTACAATGCTGAGTTTACAGAAATTTGGTTATTGTTTGGTTTACATGTAGTAAAATTGTGATTACAGAGTGTACCACTAGAACGCTTAGCATGGCTAGGCATTTTGGGCATACTTAGTTTTATTCTTAATTGTAAAATATTACAAATTATGAGGTAAGTTGGTATTATGGCTAAGTGACTAAATACTAGTTTGTGAGTTTAGCAATGTGAATGCTTTTGTTTTGGCACAGTACATAGTTTCAGTATTGGAGTATCACAGGATTCATTATTTTAAGACTGAGATTAATTTTTCTGTTTATGGTCAAATGGGTGAGCGAGTGTAAGTGTGAACCACCAGGTGGTATTCGTGTAGTTAGTTGACGGGGTGTATCAGGGAGATAAGATGTTTTCTAATGGTAGTTTGAAGGTGATGAATGTGTCTGCAGTTCTAGAGTTCTCAGGTAGGGTATTCCAAATTTTAGGGCCTTTGACATACATTGAATTTTTGTAAAGGTTTAGTCGGACACGGGGAATGTCGTAGAGATGTTTGTGTCTGGTGTTATGCCTGTGGGTTCTGTCACAACTATCAAGAAAGCATTTTAGGTCAAGGTTGATATTACAGTTTAAGGCCCTGTAGATATAGATTGCACAGTAGTAAGTGTGGATGTACTGAACTGGGAGTAAGTTTAGATCTATGAAGAGTGGGGGGGGTGTGTTGCCAGGGATGGGATTTAGTGATTATTCTTACTGCAGCTTTTTGTTGGGTTATTATTGGCTTTAGGTGTGTTGCTGCAGTTGATCCCCAAGCACAAATAGCATAGGTGAGGTATGGATAAATAAGTGAGTGGTATAGTGTGAGAAGGGCATTTTGCAGCACGTAGTATCGTATCTTGGAGAGGATCCCAACCGTTTTGGATACTTTTTTGGCTATTTGCTGGATATGGGTGCTGAAATTCAGGTTGTTGTTAAGGTATAAGCCTAGGAATTTTCCCCCATTATTTCTGGTAATTAGAGTGTTGTCAATCTTAATGTTAATTTGTGCATCTCCTGCTCTGCTACCAAACATAATATAGTAGGTTTTGTCAGTGTTAAGCGTAAGTTTATTGGCTGTCATCCAAGTCGATATTTTAATCAGCTCCTCATTCACAATGGTGTTGAGGGTGGCAAGATTAGGGTGAGAGATGACATAAGTCGTGTCATCAGCAAAGAGAATGGGTTTCAGGTGTTGGGATACGTTTGGAAGATCATTGATGTATATGAGGAAGAGCAGGGGACCAAGGACACTTCCCTGCGGAACTCCAGTATCAAGTGGCCGTGTTGCTGATGCTGTGTCTTTAATGGTGACGTACTGATACCTATTAGTAATGTAAGATTTGAAATAAGCAAGCGCATGGCCTCTTATACCGTAGTGATCAAGTTTGTGGAGTAGGATTTCGTGGTTTACTGTGTCAAAAGCTTTTCTTAGGTCAATAAAAATTCCTAGTGGATATTCCCTATTTTCCAATGCTGTGTAAAGCAGATCTAGCATTTTTATGATTGCATCATTAGTGCTTTTATTTTTCCTGAATCCAAACTGGCAGGGGTTGAGTATGTTTTGAGCCGTTATAAATGAATACAGTCTCCTGTGCACGAGTTTCTCAAAGATTTTGGATAGCAATGGTAAGTTAGATATTGGCCTATAGTTGTTTAAGTCTGTAGGGTCACCACCTTTATGTATTGGTGTAACCCTTGCCATCTTGAGTAGTTTCGGGAAGGTGCTAGTCTCTATTGACTTGTTAAAAAGTAATGAAATAGCATGCGAAAGGACATGGGCCACTCGCTTGTACAGTAATGGTGGGACATGAGACAGATTCCCCGAGTTATTTTTAAGTGACTTTATGATCTCAATGACTTCCGTGGGCTCAGTTGGTGCAAGATAGAAGGAATTAGGGAAATTTCCATCTAGGTAGTCCCCGGCATGGGCATTGGTATGTGGGATTTTACTGGCGAGATTAGATCCTATGTTTGAGAAGAAGTCGTTTATCTTGTTAGCTGTGTCAGTGGGATGTAGTGGTGTTTCATTAGGTTTAGTTAGGACAATATTCTTGTTTTTTCTCAGTTTGTGGGTCCCTAGAATCTGAGAGAGTGTTTTCCAGGTCTTTTTTATATCTCCTCTAGTGTCTGTGAATCTACTGGAGTAGTATAGTTGTTTGGCTTTTTTTATTACTTTGGTGGGAGCTGATGAATAGTGTTTAAGAGTATCTTTGTGTATTAAGCCCTGTCTATATTGCTTTTCATATTGGTGTTTCTTGTCAATGGATTTCAGAATGGTGCTGGTTAGCCATGGGCAACCAAGCCGTTTGTTTGTGATCTGTTTTGTTTTTATAGGACAATGTTTGTTGTATAGTCTAAGTAATTTGTTAAGAAAGATGTCTGTCCAGTCATCAATACCATTGGCCTTGGAGAATTCTGTAGTCCAATCAACAGTCTCTAGGTCAGCTGTGAACTTCCTTACTGAGGCCTCGTCATGGAGTCTAAATGAGACTTTGTTGTATTCAAGTGGTGGTTTACTAATGTTTGTCAGGAGGAAGGTAGGGTAGTGGTCTGTAGTGCTATCTGTGATTATCCCTGATTTAAGGGGGGCTAGTATATTGGTCCATATATGGTCTATTATGGTTGCACTTGTCTCAGTGAGCCTGGTTGGTTTAGTTATTGTTGGTATGAGAAGTGTGTTGTTCATATTGTTGATGAAATCAGTTACAGGCTGATCATCTAGTAATCCAAGGTTGATGTTGAAGTCTCCAGCTAAGAGAAGGTGGTGCTTATTCATTTGTCTGATTGTTATTAGTGACTTTAATTTCTCACTGAAATTTGGGATGTTTGTGTGATGTATCCGGTAAATGGCACCGATTATTATAGGCGTCTTAAGGTTTTTTACAGTAAAATTAGCAAAAATGTATTCCCCATATTCATCACTAAAGCAAGTGGTGCTAAGACAAGATAATTGGTTAGAGTAATAGATTGCAATACCACCCCCAACTTGGTTTGTTCTGCAGTTGTGAATTGCTGTGTATCCTGGTAGAGGGTAGATATCTATTGTGTCCTGCTTAAGCCAGGTCTCAGTAAGAATAATGCAGGAGAAGGGTGTCTTTAGTGATTCAAGGAGTGCTAGGAGGTCATCATAGTGTTTGCTTAAGGACCTGATGTTGTAGTTAAGTACTGATAGACTTTTAGCATTGTTTAGGATAGTGGTGGCTTGCGATGCTGTGTAATAAAGGCAGTTACTTTCCAATAGGTTTTGATTGGGTGTCAGATTATGGAGGTTTAGATCAGGGTCAATGTGATCAATCATCTTCTAGGTTTAAATTATGGTTATTTATATCCTGAGTTGTGTGTTGAGTTCTAGTACTGATATCTGTAGTGGTAGGAAGTTTGGACAAGTATATAGCTAGAGTATTTTGGTCATGTAGGGTATAGTCACTACTACACATAATGAAGTTGATGTTGTCTATGTGTTGTGCTGGAATGAACTAAAGTACAACTAGGTATAAACTAGTAATATAAAAATACAAATTAAAAATAGAACAAGACTCTCACTTGTAATTGCACTAAGGTCTAATAATGACTTTTGTGGAGTCTATGTTTTGAGCTAGAGTGAGCTAAAGTACAATAGGTTTAATCTAATAATATAAAAGTACAAATTAAAAATAGCACTAGTCTCTCACTAGTAATTGCACTATGGTCTAATACAGTGAATTTGGTATTGACTATGTCTTGAGGTAGAATGAGCTATGGTACAACTGAATTTAATATAATAATATAAAAATACAAATTAAAAGTAGCACCAGTCTCTCACTTGTAATTGCACTATGGTCTAGTATAGTGAATTTGGTATTGACTGTATTGAGCTAGAATGAGCTAGAGTAAAACTGTGATTAATCTAATAATATAATAAAGGAACAAGACTCTCAATTGTAATTGCACTAAGGTCTTATATAAGTTGTTTACAAGAATTAGAGTATAATTAGGTTTAAATTGACAGGATAAAATACACAAGTTAAGGTAGCAAAATAATAATAAAAAAAAAATTGATAAAAATAAAGATGGCAATGACTTGGTTATAATATGCTAGTAAGATGGTAGACAGGATGATATAAAAGTTGTAGTTGAAAATACTAGGTTAAAAAAGTATGGAATAAAAATGGTCAATAAAAGAAGTTTACAATAAGTTTGATCAATATAGTTTAAAGTAAAATTGGGCAATAATAGGGATTTAGAATAAAATTGGGCAATTGAGTATTTTTTAAAGTGAGGTAGAATTTTTGAAGACAAGTTATGGTTAGTTTATAAAAAAATAAGATGGAACAGTGATGTGGTAAGTTGTAAAAAAGGAGATAGATTCTGTAGATATTAACCCTTTGAGGGTTTTCGTCGTACTAGTACGTCTTACGCGTAGGGGGTTTTTGACGTACTAGTACTCATAAATTCTAGCGGCCTCAAATATAGTGGGAGAAAGCTGGTAGGCCTTCATATGAAAGAATGGGTCTATGTGGTCAGTGTGCACAGTCTAAAAAAAATCCTGCAGCACACAGTGCATAATGAGAAAAAAAAAACTTTGACCATTTTTTTTTAATAAATCAGCGACTTTGCAGTGTATTTTCGTATGGTATTTATTGTTGTATTCTAGTTTTCTTGGTCTCATTTTATAGAATGGAAGACATATTACAGAAATTGAGATGATTTTCACTGGTTTTACAAAGAAAGGTGCCTTGAAATTGAGCTCAAAGTAGCAGAAATGTTCGATTTTTACCAAAATTCAAAAGTAAACAAATCGTGCCAAGCGTGCAATACACGTCAACTGGTGAGTCTAATATTCTTTCACAAGTGCACCAATAATATTTATACCATTTTTTACACTAATGCAGTAGTCTGCATAACAGTAAATCTTATATTTTTTGTGAAAATAAAAATTCAAAGTGGAAAGCAAAAGAATATAAGAGGGGCCTTGAGACATGACTAATGACTAGAGGAAATGTCATTTTAGTGCCAGGAATATCTTTCTTGTTTATTCTGGACCCTATTCGGAAATTGGCATCTTTTGAAATTTGTGTGAAATTGGCAAAATTGCTAAATTCTGACCACTGTACTGGATAGTAGAATTTCATAAATGAGTGGTTTCTTGCACCCATTCGATAGACAAAATGGAGTTCTATCGAAATATTCATGTTTTTTGTCGACTAGTACAGTGAAATTGGCCGAAAATGGGGCTCAAAGTGGGCAAAATCGCCGATGCGTAAACATCGCCGAGACCGCTAACTTTGTGAGAGCATAATTCCGTAAGTTTTCTATCAAATTTCAAACTTTTGGTGTCTTTATGATCGGGAAAAGATTCTCTATCTTTTCATAAGAGAAAATAATTTTTTTTTTTTTAAATTTGGCCGACCCTGAGAACGAGTTTCGGAGAGGGCCTGTCGACCCTCAAAGGGTTAAATACAATTAAGACTATGAGGTAGAATGGTCGTTGAGTACAACAATGACAATTAAAAGTAGTTGGAGTATTAGAATTTTAGGGGGGCACAAATTTATGACAATATAACACTAACGGTGGACTATGGGTATTATCTGCACTTTACTCTGATTCTGTTAGTCCAGCCTCACTTAGGAATGTTTTAAGGTCATGTTCTGTGGAGATGAAGTATCTCTTCCCAGTGGGCTGTTTCCTAACTGCTATTTTTCCATCCCTCACAAAGCACTGGTGGATTTTTTGGGCATAGCGCAATTTTCTTAGCCGATAAAGAAGGTTTTGTCTCGTTTTGGTAAGGCACTCATTGACGTAAACATCAGTTTTCATAGAAATAGATGTTTTTAGTAGGTTGTTTCTTTGTAAGCTAGTTTGGAATTTTAACAGCACTGTTTTTTTACCTGCTTGATAGCCCATCAGTTTGCAATCCTTTAAGTCATCACTACGTATGTTGAGGTAATGTTGAGGTAATGTTGAGGTAATGTTGAGGTAACGTTGAGGTAATGTTGAGGTAATGTTGAGGTAACGTTGAGGTAATGTTGAGGTAATGTTGACATAATGTTGAGGTTATGTTGAGGTAACGAGGTAATGTTTACCTGGAGTTTACCTGGAGAGAGTTTCGGGGGTCAACGCCCCCGCGGCCCGGTCTGTGACCAGGCCTCCTGGTGGATCAGCGCCTGATCAACCAGGCTGTTGCTGCTGGCTGCACGCAAACCAACGTACGAGCCACAGCCCGGCTGATCAGGAACTGACTTTAGGTGCTTGTCCAGTGCCAGCTTGAAGACTGCCAGGGGTCTGTTGGTAATCCCCCTTATGTGTGCTGGGAGGCAGTTGAACAGTCTCGGTCCCCTGACACTTATTGTATGGTCTCTTAACGTGCTAGTGACACCCCTGCTTTTCATTGGGGGGATGGTGCATCGTCTGCCAAGTCTTTTGCTTTCGTAGTGAGTGATTTTCGTGTGCAAGTTCGGTACTAGTCCCTCTAGGATTTTCCAGGTGTATATAATCATGTATCTCTCCCTCCTGCGTTCCAGGGAATACAGGTTTAGAAACCTCAAGCGCTCCCAGTAATTGAGGTGTTTTATCTCCGTTATGCGCGCCGTGAAAGTTCTCTGTACATTTTCTAGGTCGGCAATTTCACCTGCCTTGAAAGGTGCTGTTAGAGTGCAGCAATATTCCAGCCTAGATAGAACAAGTGACCTGAAGAGTGTCATCATGGGCTTGGCCTCCCTAGTTTTGAAGGTTCTCATTATCCATCCTGTCATTTTTCTAGCAGATGCGATTGATACAATGTTATGGTCCTTGAAGGTGAGATCCTCCGACATAATCACTCCCAGGTCTTTGACGTTGGTGTTTCGCTCTATTTTGTGGCCAGAATTTGTTTTGTACTCTGATGAAGATTTAATTTCCTCATGTTTACCATATCTGAGTAATTGAAATTTCTCATCGTTGAACTTCATATTGTTTTCTGCAGCCCACTGAAAGATTTGGTTGATGTCCGCCTGGAGCCTTGCAGTGTCTGCAATGGAAGACACTGTCATGCAGATTCGGGTGTCATCTGCAAAGGAAGACACGGTGCTGTGGCTGACATCCTTGTCTATGTCGGATATGAGGATGAGGAACAAGATGGGAGCTAGTACTGTGCCTTGTGGAACAGAGCTTTTCACCGTAGCTGCCTCGGACTTTACTCTGTTGACGACTACTCTCTGTGTTCTGTTAGTGAGGAAATTATAGATCCATCGACCAACTTTTCCTGTTATTCCTTTAGCGCGCATTTTGTGCGCTATTACGCCATGGTCACACTTGTCGAAGGCTTTTGCAAAGTCTGTATATATTACATCTGCATTCTTTTTGTCTTCTAGTGCATTTAGGACCTTGTCGTAGTGATCCAGTAGTTGAGACAGACAGGAGCGACCTGTTCTAAACCCATGTTGCCCTGGGTTGTGTAACTGATGGGTTTCTAGATGGGTGGTGATCTTGCTTCTTAGGACCCTTTCAAAGATTTTTATGATATGGGATGTTAGTGCTATTGGTCTGTAGTTCTTTGCTGTTGCTTTACTGCCCCCTTTGTGGAGTGGGGCTATGTCTGTTGTTTTTAGTAACTGAGGGACGACCCCCGTGTCCATGCTCCCTCTCCATAGGATGGAAAAGGCTCGTGATAGGGGCTTCTTGCAGTTCTTGATGAACACAGAGTTCCATGAGTCTGGCCCTGGGGCAGAGTGCATGGGCATGTCATTTATCGCCTGTTCGAAGTCATTTGGCGTCAGGATAACATCGGATAGGCTTGTGTTAATCAAATTTTGTGGCTCTCTCATAAAAAATTCATTTTGATCTTCGACTCTCAGTCTGGTTAGCGGCTTGCTAAAAACTGAGTCATATTGGGACTTGAGTAGCTCACTCATTTCCTTGCTGTCATCTGTGTAGGACCCATCTTGTTTAAGTAGGGGCCCAATACTGGACGTTGTTCTCGATTTTGATTTGGCATAGGAGAAGAAATACTTTGGGTTTCTTTCGATTTCATTTATGGCTTTTAGTTCTTCCCGCGATTCCTGACTCCTAAAGGATTCTTTTAGCTTAAGTTCGATGTTGAGGTAACCTTGAGGTAATGTTGAGGTAATGTTGACATAATGTTGAGGTAATGTTGAGGTAATGTTGACATAATGTTGAGGTAATGTTGAGGTAACATTGAGGTAATGTTGAGGTAATGTTGAGGTAACGTTGACATAATGTTGAGGTAACGTTGAGGTAACGTTGGGGTAATGTTGAGGTAATGTTGAGGTAATGTTGAGGTAATGTTGAGGTAATGTTGACATAATGTTGAGGTAACGTTGAGGTAATGTTGGGGTAATGTTGAGGTAATGTTGAGGTAACATTGAGGTAATGTTGAGGTAATGTTGACATAATGTTGAGGTAATGTTGAGGTAACGTTGAGGTAATGTTGAGGTAATGTTGAGGTAATGTTGACATAATGTTGAGGTAACGTTGAGGTAATGTTGAGGTAATGTTGAGGTAATGTTGAGGTAATGTTGACGTAATGTTGACATAATGTTGAGGTAACGTTGAGGTAATGTTGAGGTAATGTTGACATAATGTTGAGGTGATGTTGAGGTAATGTTGACATAATGTTGAGGTAACGTCGAGGTAATGTTGACATAATGTTGAGGTAATGTTGAGGTAACGTTGAGGTAATGTTGACATAATGTTGACATAATGTTGAGGTAATGTTGACATAATATTGAGGTAATGTTGAGGTAATGTTGAGGTAACGTTGAGGTAATGTTGAGGTAATGCTGACATAATGTTGACATAATGTTGAGGTAATGTTGAGACAATGTTGAGGTAATGTTGAGGTAATGTTGAGGTAATGCTGAGGTAACGTTGAGGTAATGTTGAGGTAATGTTGACATAATGTTGAGGTAATGTTGAGGTAACATTGAGGTAATGTTGAGGTAATGTTGAGGTAACGTTGAGGTAATGTTGAGGTAATATTGAGGGAATGTTGAGGTAACGTTGAGGTAATGTTGAGGTAACATTGAGGTAATGTTGAGGTAATGAGGTAACGTTGAGGTAACGTTGAGGTAATGTTGAGGTAACGTTGAGGTAACGTTGAGGTAATGTTGAGGTAATGTTGACAATGTTGAGGTAACGTTGAGGTAATGTTGAGGTAATGTTCAGGTAATGTTGAGGTAACGTTGAGGTAATGTTGAGGTAATGTTGAGGTAATGTTGACGTAATGTTGAGGTAACGTTGAGGTAATGTTGAGGTAATGTTGACATAATGTTGAGGTAATGTTGAGGTAACGTTGAGGTAATGTTGAGGTAATGTTGAGGTAATGTTGACATAATGTTGAGGTAATGTTGACATATATGTTGAGATAATGTTGAGGTAATGTTGAGGTAATGTTGACATAATGTTGAGGTAATGTTGAGGTAATGTTGAGGCAGTGTTGAGATAATGTTGAGGTAATGTTGAGGTAACGTTGAGGTAATGTTGAGGCAATGTTGAGGTAATGTTTAGGTAATGTTGAGGTAACGTTGAGGTAATGTTGAGGTAATGTTGACAATGTTGAGGTAACGTTGAGGTAATGTTGAGGTAATGTTGACATAATGTTGACAATGTTGAGGTAATGTTGACATAATGTTGAGGTAACGTTCAGGTAATGTTGAGGTAATGTTGAGGTAACATTGAGCTAATGTTGAGGTAATGTTGAGGTAATGTTGACATAATGTTGACATAATGTTGAGGTAATGTTGAGGTAATGTTGACATAATGTTGAGGTAATGTTGAGGTAACATTGAGGTAACGTTGAGGTAACGTTGAGGTAACGTTGAGGTAACTTTGAGGTAATGTTGAGGTAATGTTGAGGTAACATTGAGGTAATGTTGAAGTAACGAGGTAATGTTGAGGTAACGTTGAGGTAATATTGAGGTAATGTTGAGGTAATGTTGAGGTAACGTTGAGGTAATGTTGAGGTAATGTTGACATAATGTTGAGGTAATGTTGAGGTAACATTGACGTAATGTTGACATAATGTTGAGGTAATGTTGACATAATGTTGAGGTAATGTTGACATAATATCGAGGTAATGTTGGGTAACGATGAGGTAATGTTGAGGTAACATTGAGGTAATGTTGAGGTAATGTTGAGGTAACATTGAGGTAATGTTGAGGTAATGTTGATGTAATGTTGACATAATGTTGAGGTAATGTTGACATAATGTTGAGGTAACGTTGAGGTAATGTTAAGGTAATGTTGACATAATGTTGACATAATATTGAGGTAATGTTGAGGTAATGTTGAGGTAATGTTGAGGTAACATTGAGGTAATGTTGAGGTAATGTTGAGGTAATGTTGAGGCAATGTTGAGGTAACATTGAGGTAATGTTGAGGTAATGTTGAGGTAATGTTGAGGTAAAGTTGAGGTAACGTTGAGGTAATGTTGAGGTAACGTTGAGGTAACACTGAGGTAATGTTGAGGTAATGTTGACATAATGTTGAGGTAATGTTGAAGTAATGTTGAGGTAATGTTGACATAATGTTGAGGTAATGTTGAGGTAACATTGAGGTAACGTTGAGGTAACGTTGAGGTAATGTTGAGGTAACGTTGAGGTAACTTTGAGGTAATGTTGAGGTAATGTTGAGGTAACATTGAGGTAATGTTGAAGTAACGAGGTAATGTTGAGGTAACGTTGAGGTAATATTGAGGTAATGTTGAGGTAATGTTGAGGTAACGTTGAGGTAATGTTGAGGTAATGTTGACATAATGTTGAGGTAATGTTGAGGTAACATTGATGTAATGTTGACATAATGTTGAGGTAATGTTGACATAATGTTGAGGTAATGTTGACATAATATCGAGGTAATGTTGGGTAACGATGAGGTAATGTTGAGGTAACATTGAGGTAATGTTGAGGTAATGTTGACAATGTTGAGGTAATGTTGACATAATGTTGAGGTAATGTTGAGGTAATGTTGACAATGTTGAGGTAATGTTGAGGTAATGTTGACATAATGTTGAGGTAACGTTGAGGTAACGTTGAGGTAATGTTGAGGTAACGTTGAGGTAAGGTTGAGGTAACGTTGAGGTAACGTTGAGGTAATGTTGAGGTAATGTTGACATAATGTTGAGGTAATGTTGAGGTAACATTGAGGTAATGTTGACATAATGTTTACAAGGTTGTAGAAGACTTTCAACTTGTGTTTATAAACAGTTTTAGAAGTGTTGAGGTATTGCTGACATAATGTTGAGGTAATGTTAAGGTAACATTGAGGTAATGTTGAGGTAATGTTGACATAATGTTGAGGTAATGTTGAGGTAAAGTTGAGGTAACGTTGAGGTAATGTTGAGGTAATGTTGAGGTAACGTTGAGGTAACGTTGAGGTAATGTTGAGGTAACGTTGAGGTAACATTGAGGTAACGTTGAGGTAACGTTTAGGCAACGTTGAGGTAACGTTGAGGTAACGTTGAGGTAACATTGGGGTAATGTTGAGGTAACATTGAGGTAACATTGAGGTAACATTGAGGTAATGTTGAGGTAATGTTGAGATAATGTTGAGGTAATGTTGAGGAAATGTTGAGGTAATGTTGAGGAAATGTTGATGTAATGTTTAGGTAATGTTGAGGTAATGTTGAAATGTTGAGGTAATGTTGAGGTAACGTTGAGGTAAAGTTGAGGTAACATTGAGGTAATGTTGAGGTAATGTTGAGATAATGTTGAGGTAATGTTGAGGAAATGTTGAGGTAATGTTGAGGTAATGTTTAAATGTTGAGGTAATGTTGAGGAAATGTTGAGGTAATGTTGAGGAAATGTTGAGGTAATGTTGAGATAATGTTTACAATGTTGAGGTCATGAGGAAATATTTGGGTAATCAAATAAGGGAGCTAGGGAATATATTATTAAAATAATGAACGTACAGTGGAACCTCAAATTTCGAACGTATCACTTATCAAACTCTTCGAAAATAGAATGCTCTTTTCGAACCAACTTTGTCCCTGTTATCGAACTCGCCCCTATTTTTGAACCACCGGGTACCGGACCTGTCTGGCAGCCCGCTCTGCCCGCATCCCCACGCAGGCACCGTGAGCCAGTCTGGTTTTGTTGATGCTTGAGTGAACACTGACCTGCACTCTCATTCAAATTTTACGATTATTTCATTGTGTTTAGTGCTTGTGGGACTGTGAAATAAGCTACAATGGGCCCAAAGAAACTTGCTAGTGGTACCCCTGTGGTGAAGAAAGTGAGAAACACCAGAGATGTGAAGAAGGAAATAATACAGAAGTGGAATGATGTCCAAATGTTTATGGAGAAGTATCACCCTGAGCAAGCTGAAACAAGCCATCTTTGCAACAAGTTCAGTGACAGAACCATGTCCCATTTTAGAGAAATCTTAAGGAGGCACCAGAAACAGAGGACTGTGGACAGTTATTTTGTGAGACAGGGGTCCAGTGACTCTCAAGCTTAGCCCCTTCGGCATTAAAAGACAGAGAAGGGAAGTATCCCCAGAGAGGGCTTTGATACCTGAAGTCTTCATGGAGGGGGATTCTCCTTCCAAACACTAACCCAACTCCCTCTCTCCTCCTCCCTATCTTCCAGATGTCATCACCAATCTTCAATAAAGGTAAGTAAAATGTTATTTTATATGTTTATTTAAATTTATTAATACATAATTGAACACTATATTTGTTGTGTGTATGTAAAACCATAATTAATCTCTATAAAATGTATTTTTTTTGTGTGAATATTTTTGGGTTTCTGGAAAGGATTAACTGTATTTCCATTATTTCTTATGGGAAATATTGCTTCGCTTTTCAGACTTTTCGAATTTAAAACTAACTCCTGGAACGGATTAAGTTTGATATTTGAGGTTCCACTGTATTACACTTCAGCACCTGTGAATAGCACCTTGATTATTTTAACAATTGTGAATATATGAACTAAGGTAGTTATTTAAAGCTAAATTAAAGGAGAAAATATACAGGGGACTAAACGAAGTAATGATAAACAAAGTTAAATGGACAGATAGTTACTAAGATATAATATTGATTTAGGAGTAAGATCTGACTTGTAATATGTATTAAGTTTGAGCAATTAATAGCACTATACAAAGTAAAAAAAATCTAAAGTAGTTGGTACTAGCTAGTAAATGATAGCTCTGGGAATTGCACAATAATCTACTTGGTATATACACTAATTGCACCACAGAATATAAATGGGACTAAAATAAGTAGTGGTAAACAAAATTAAATGGATAGGTAGCAACCATGAAGAACATTAATTTAGGTGTAAGATTTGACTTGCAACACAAAATTTGAGCATTTAATAGCAATTAAAAAGAAGTAAAAAGTATTTGAGGTAGCTGATATTAGCTAGTAAAAAAAAATGCACAATGATGCACAATATTGTAATAGTAACGTACACTATATGCACCACATGTATATATGTGTAAAAGACACTTATCTAATCTGTTATGGAAATGTCAGCTTTTCTAAGGAAGGTAGAGAAATCATGTTCATTTGTGATGGTGTATTGTTGTCCTGTTGATGTTTTCCTAACTAGTATTTTCCCATCTTGAGTGAAACACCGATGTATTTTGTTTTGCTGTTTAAGTTTTGTCAACCTGAACAGAAGGTTTTGACGTTTTCTCGTTAGACACTCCTTGATGTACACTCCATATTTCATTGTAATTGCTGATTTAACGCTTTGACTGTCGCAAGCCCCTTTCTGAAACTCATTTCTATGTCAAAAAATTTTTGGAAAAAAAAAATTATTTTTATGAAATGATAGAGGCAGTTGGAGAAACTTTCTTGATTTCAATAAACCGGCCATATCCCACTGAAGCAGGGTGGCCCAAAAAGAAAAACAAAAATTTCTCTTTTAAACTTTTGTAATGTGTACAGGATAAGGAGTTACTAGCCCCTTGCTCCTGACATTTTAATCACCTCTTACAACACACATGGCTTACGGAAGAAGAATTCTGTTCCACTTCCCCATGGAGATAAGACAAAATAGACAAGAACAAGAACTAATAAGAAAATAAAAGAAAACCCAGAGGGGTTTGTATATATATACACTTATATGTGCATGTGTAGTGTGACCTAAGCCTAAGTAGAATTAACAAAACGTACCTGAAATCTTGTATGTTTATGAGACAGAAAAAAGACACCAGCAATCCTACCATCATGTAAAGCAATTACAGGCTTTTGTTTTACACTCACTTGGAAGGACGGTAGTATCTCCCTGGGCAGTCGCTGCCTACCAACCTACTACCTGTTAGTTGGAGAAACAAGTGCATGAAAACAAGAAATAAGAGATAAGATAAGATTTCGTTCGGATTTTTAACCCCGGAGGGTTAGCCACCCAGGATAACCCAAGAAAATCAGTGCATCATCGAGGACTGTCTAACTTATTTCCATTGGGGTCCTTAATCTTGTCCCCCAGGATGCGACCCACACCAGTCGACTAACACCCAGGTACCTATTTGCTGCTAGGTGAACAGGACAACAGGTGTAAGGAAACGTGTCGAAATGTTTCCACCCGCCGGGAATCGAACCCGGGCCCTCCGTGTGTGAAGCGGGAGCTTTAGCCACCAGGCCACCGTGTTGTGGCAGTGGCAGTCCTTTTAGCTGAGAGAGGCCTGGCATTTAGGGGTAGTGAAGAGATTATAGGATCCAAGCATAATGGGAACTTTTTAGGAATCATGGAAGTTATTGCACAATTTGATCCATTTCTGATGGGACACCTTAAAGAATCTGGCAATCCTGGAAGTGGTAAGCAGTCATATTTATCACCAACAATCTATGAAGAAATTGTTCTGCTGATGGCAAAATATGTTAGGAATTATATTGTGACAGAGCTTAAAACTGCAAAGTACTTCTCAGTTTCATTTAAATAGATAAGTAAATAAATAAATAAATAAAGTTTATTTCTTTGTAAAGGTTACAATGTGTAATTACAATTTTGATTTGCTAAGTACAAAGATAGCCACTACCATGCCCAGGCATTTCAGGCAAACTAATCCTAATACATAGTAACTAATTAAAACTAGTGAAGATAATAGTACATAGTAATTATACTTAAAACTAAACATGGAATAGTGGTTAGCTGTTTTACAATCTTATTTAAACTTAATAAATCTTATATAAACTTAGTACAAAATCTAACTTACAAGTAATGGTGCAGGTGGTAATATTTTATGGAAAGGCAGAATTAAAAGCCAGGAGGTCACATAAGACTGATTAGCAGATGTTTTGGCAGGTTTGGTTAATAATGAGAAACCAAATGATTTTATGGATTGGCAGAATTAACCCTTAAATGGTCCAAACGTATATATACGTTTTTTCAACATCTGAAAGTATGTAAAAAAATGTAGATCTTCTTTTTTGTTTTATCTTTGAAAACGTGTAAAAAAAAATTTTATCTACTTTTTTTTTTGTTATATTTGAAAATATGTAAAAAAAAGTAGATCTACTTTTGTAGCGCTATGAATTTGAACGTCGATCTGTTTGGACCGTTTAAGGGCTAAGAGCCTTGAGGTCACATGATAAAACTAGTTAGCAGATGTTTGGTTGATTTGGTTAATATTGTGAGATAAGATGATTTTTTAGAAAATTCAATCAATCCATCAAGTTTTTTCTCTATAAGGATTACAATGCGGGGTTTACGGATTTTCGTTATTGTGTGGTTTACATGTAATAAAATATTAATTACAGAGGGGGCCACTAGGACACCTAGCATGGCTAGGCATTTCGGACAAACTTAGAGTAATTCTTAACCCTAAATTATTACAAATTATGGAGTAAGTTGACTAAATGCTAAGTGACTAAATACCTGTTTGTGACTTTAGCAATGTGAATGCTTTTGTTTTGGCACAATACATAGTTTCTAAACCATACCACGGGCGGGATTTGAACCCGCGGTCAGAGAGTCTCAAAACTCCAGACCGTCGCGTTAGCCACTGGGCCAGCTAGCTTCAATAAGATGTTTTCTAACGGTAGTTTTGAAAGTGATGAATGTGTCTGCAGGTCTAGAGTTTTCACGTAGGGTGTTCCAGATTTTAGGGCCTTTGTATTTCTGTGCTTATAGTCAAATAGGTGAGTGAGTGAGTGTAAGTGTGAACCACCAGGTGGTTTTTATGTAGTTAGTTGATGGGGTGTATCAGGGAGATAAGATGTTTTCTAATGGTAGTTTTGAAAGTGATGAATGTGTTTGCAGGTCTAGAGTTTTCAGGTAGGGCATTTCAGATTTTAGGGCCTTTGATATACATTGAATTTTTGTAAAGGTTTAGTCGGACACGGGGAATGTCGTAGAGATGTTTGTGTCTGGTGTTATGCCTGTGGGTCCTGTCACAACATTCAAGAAAGCATTTTAGGTCAAGGTTAATATGTATTGGAATTTAAGGTCCTGTAGATGTAGATTGCACAGCAGTAGGTGTGGATGTTCTGAACAGGGAGTAAGTTTAGATCTATGAGGAGTGGGGGGGGGGGTGTTGCCAGGGATGGGATTTAGTGATTTTTTTACTGCGGCTCTTTGTTGGGTTATTATTGGCTTTAGGTGTGTTGCTGCAGTTGATCCCCAAGCACAAATAGCATAGGTGAGGCATGGATAAATGAGTGAATGGTATAGTGTGAGAAGTGCATTTTGCGGCACGTAGTATCGTATCTTGGAGAGGATCCCAACTGTTTTGGATACTTTTTTTGTTGTGTGTTGGATATGGGTTGTTGTTGAGGTATAGGCCTAGGAATTTGCCCTCATTATGTCTGGCAATTAGAGTGTTGTCAATCTTAATGTTAAGTTGCACAACACCTGCTCTGCTACCAAACATAATATAGTAGGTTTTGTCAGTGTTAAGTGTAAGTTTATTGGCTGTCATCCAAGTCGATATTTTGAGCAGCTCCTCGTTAACAATGGTGTTGAGGGTGGCAAGATTAGGGTGAGAGATGACATAAGTCGTGTCGTCAGCAAAGAGAATGGGTTTCAGGTGTTGGGATACGTTTGGAAGATCATTGATGTAAATGAGGAAGAGCAGGGGTCCAAGGACACTTTCCTGTGGAGCTCTAGTATCAAGTGGCCGTGTTGATGATGCTATGTCTTTCATGGTGACATACTGATACCTATTAGTAAGGTAGGATTTGAAATATGCAAGCACATGGCCTCTTATACCATAATGGTCAAGTTTGTGGAGTAGAATGCCGTGGTCTACTGTGTCAAAAGCTTTTCTTAGGTCAATAAAAATTCCTAGCAGATATTCCTTATTTTCCAATGCTGTGTAAAGCAGATCTAGCATTTTTACAATTGCATCATTAGTGCTTTTATTTTTTCTGAATCCAAATTGGCAGGGGTTGAGTATGTTTTGTGTTGTTATAAATGAATAGAGTCTCCTGTGCACGAGTTTCTCGAAGATTTTGGGTAGCAATGGTAAGTTTGATATTGGCCTATAGTTGTTTACATCTGTAGGGTCAGCACCTTTATGTAATTTGATGGAAAACTTACGGAATTATGCTCTCATGAAGTTAGCAGTCTCGGCGATGTTTACGCATCGGCGATTTTGCCCACTTTGAGCCCCAATTTCGGCCAATTCCACTGTACTAGTTGACAAAAAACATGAATATTTCGCTAAAACTCCATTTTTTCTATCGAATGAGTGCAAGAAACCACCCATTTACCAATTTCAACTATCCAGTACAGTGGTCGGAATTTAGCAATTTTGCTAATTTCACATAAATTTCAAAAGATGCCAATTACCGATTAGGGTTCAGAATAAACAAGAAAGACATTCCTGGCACTAAAATGACATTTCCTCTGTTCATTAGTCACGTCTCAAGGCCCCTCTTACATTCTTTTGCTTTCCACTTTGAATTTTTATTCTCACAAAAAATAGAAGATTTACTGTTATGCAGACTGCTGCATTAGTGTAAAAAATGGTATAAATAATATTGGCGCACTTGCGAAAGAATATTAGACTCACCAGTTGATGTGTATTGGACACGTAGCATGATTTGTTTACTTTTGAACTTTGGTAAAAATCGAACATTTCTGCTACTTTGAGCTCAATTTCAAGGTACTTTTCATTGGAAAACCAGTCAAAATCATCTCAATTTCTGTAATATGTCTTCCATTCTATAAAATGAGACCAAGAAAACTAGAATACAACAATAAATACCATACGAAAATACAGTGCAAAGCTGCTGTTTTATTCCAAAAAAACGGTCAAAGTTTTTTTTCTCATTATGCACTGTGTGCTGCAGAATTTTTTTTTATACTGTGCACACTGACCACATAGACCCATTCTTTCATATGTAGGCCTACCAGCTTTCTCCCACTAGATTTGAGGGCGCTAGAATTTAGGCATACTAGTACGTCAAAAGCCCTGGGTCGTAAGCCGTACTAGTACGGCCGAAACCCTCAAAGGGTTAACAGAATTACGGAATTTTGTCCATTTTGTCTGATTAGAGAGTTTGTCCAATGAGGTTTTTGGTCTAAATTTGGCAAAATCCATTGATGAGAGGTTTTACTGTATAAGCTAAATACTACTTAAAAGCTATAAGCTATACATAAATTTGCTTAAAATTCAAGAAAGGGAGAACAGGTCCAATTCCTTGGATGAAGAATCACTACTGCTATCAAGCACTTCCATTGAGGAACCAAGAAAGTGGAGGGTAGCTTTCATTTCTAATACCAAAATGATTAAAATCACGGTGGAGCACTAAACCCGTAGGATTATACAGCACATGGGGGGGGGTGATGGAAGGTATTGAGGCTCAATTCAGGAAACCAGAGCACAGATCCAATTCCCTAGATCAAGAGCCCCTCACCAGCATCAAAGAACCTCCCTTGAGGGGATCCAATACCAAAAGACCTTCATAGGCATCAATGTATAGCATATTCACAGCAAGCGCTAAACCCATTTGAATATTACTTTTAAGCATTCCTGATAAACAGTGTTAGCATATCAGTGTTTTAGATCAATATTTTTGCTCAACATTACCGCAAAATTTTTGATCATGTCACCTTAACACAGTTCATTACTTCACTCTTTCTTGGATTAAACAACAGCAAGGATTAAAAACTCATTTTGCATCTTTAATTTTATTTTTTCACATGACAATGATTGGTCCTCCACAGCTGCTGACCAAACAGGTCTGGCCTCTCACACATTTTTTTTTTTTTTTTGTGATAGGTGGCAGACCTTCACATAAGGAAGGTTAGCGAAGGGTTAAATCTGGTTCTGAAACACTTAGGCAAACCAGTTGTTTCAAAAGGATTTAATGACCAACTCTCTATGACTGTGAGACATTGTTGGCAGGCATTCAAGAAAAAAATCACATTCCTCTGAGGCTTCTTATAAGGAAATTAAAAAATGTATTTACAAAAGCTATATATTTTATTTTGTTAACCATTCACAGTACACTTGTTTTAAAAAATACAACTACTATTTATATAAGAAACACTGCATAGAAAAAAAAATATTAATTTCATTCCAAGAATGCCTGTTCTACAATGTTCACAATAATGTATTTACACTTATTTTAAAGAAACTTAAATAATCTTGTACATTACACTTATGTGAAATAACATAAGCTGATACTGTATACATAAGAGCATACGACTACAAATCTCCTCTCACAACAATGCCTCTGTGGAATTCCAATACTTTTATCCAAAAGTCTATTCAAATTCTTTAATAATATTTTAGATAACTGTCTAAACTTCAAATATAATACAAAACTATTACTTATACCTTAATTTACATATGTATAAATATGGTATAAATTATGTCATGATTTGTAGGCAAAGTTGACAAAACTGCCAAACTAGCCAAATTAAAATTTTTTTTTTTAGAAAATGCCAACAATTTATAAGATATATTCATGTACATTAACATGGTATAGTACATTTCTCCTTTGCTAAAATTAACTTAGCAATCAAAACTTAAGTTCAGCTTAATCTCGCCTATCATAAGTAAGGTTAACCTAACTATAGTTACTGTTTCCTAACTTCAACAAAACACCTACAGTACAGCCTCTCCTCACTTATCGACAGAGTTCAGTCCCTATGACCACGATGGTAAATTAATTCGTCGCTAAATGAGGAGCATACTATAATGATACTGGGTTTGTGTCAACTATCTCTGATATTGTTTTAATGTCACCTTTGCACCATTTGTAACTTTTCTGGTATACAGTAGACCCCCGACTTACGATCAGCTCCCAACTCGATCAATTATGTAAGTGTATTTTTGTAAGTACTTTTGTAAGTGTATTTTTGGGGGGTCTGTAATGGACTAATCTAATTTACAATATTCCTTATGGGAGCAAATTTGTTCGGTAACGGCACCCGAACAGCCTTCTGGAACGAATTAATATCGTAAGTTGAGGATCCACTGTATTTTTAAATGTTTATACAGCAGTGTACTGTATATTGTAATGAACAGAATAGAGGAAATCTGCTCTAATATTCATTATTTAGGTATGCATATTGGTCAGAGAGCCCGCCATAAGTCCGAGTTGTCGGTAAACGAGTATGTTACTCGGTGAGGAAAGGCTCTATATCATATGAACCTGAGCCTTGCTTCTTTGGCAAAAGCAAAGTTAGTAACTCCTGCCTAAAATTTACAACATTTATATACAGTATACTGTGTGTGTGTCCATGTATGCACATGCTTGTGTGTGTACTCTCTTATTTGTAATCACCTATTTGTGGTTGCAGGGGTCAATTCTCAGACCCTGGCCCTGCCTCTTCAGATTCACTCCCTCTTAGCCTTGTAGGTCCTATCGTACTTGTTCGTAAATCTATGTATGTAGCCTGCCTCCAACACTTCCTCACCAAGATCATTCCACTACCTGACCACTCTTGAAACTGAAGAAATACTTCCTAACATCCCTATAGCTCATATGTAACTAACTTCCAGAGGTGTCCCCCAAGTTCCTATTTCTTGCCTCTCAAATAAGCCTATCCCTGTCTATCATATCAATTCCCATGAATCTTTTGTAGTTATCATGCTTTTCCCTGGTTCCTCTGTCCTCCAATGTCATTAATGCCAGTTTGTTAGCCTCTCCTCATAGCTCATGCTCCTAGCTTGGAAACAAGCCTTGTTGCATATTTCTGCACTTACTCTACTTTTTTAACATTTTTTCCAGGTGTTGGTTCTATACTGTGCATGTGCACATGCACTGGTGTCTGCATGTGTGTGTGTGGACATGCATGCATGTGTAAACATGCACACACACTGAGGAAGGAGTTTCAAAGGAGGTTTAATTCCCTTAGAAGGGAACCTGAAACAGCATGCACTAAATTAAGGAGAGGAGGCCACTGAACAGGCAAATATGAAAAAGGATCTTAAAGCTGGAGGAAGAAATAAAAAGGACGAGGGAGACCATGGAAAAAGTCTGAGAAAGGAGTTTGAAGTGAAGTACAATGCCTTTCAGAAGGCATTGAACTTCCCAGCAAGGAAAGAGTCCACAGAACAGATCAATATGGCTAGTGGCAGAAAAAAAAAGTTCTAACGCCAAATGAGGAAATAGGGCTGAAAAAAGTCATAGACAAAATAAAAAGGAGGACAATAAGAGCAGACACAAGGAAGGAGAGGGAGCAGAGGGGCTCAGGGAGAATAAATATGGAAAGTCACTAGATGATACACTCTCTGAAGATAGGCTGTATAGCCCTTGTGGCTTAGCGCTTCTTTTTGATTATAATAATAATCTCTGAAGATAGAGAGGCTAAGGAACTGTTAGGGAAGATACGAAAAAGGTAAAGACAAAGAAATTGGGAGGGATAAAAGAGGGAAGTCAGCAATGATCTATGGCCTCCAGGAGACTGAAGGAGGTCCAGGAAGTAGATGGAAAGAATAAGGAGGGAATGGTTTTATCTATCAAGTGCACTGGAGAGGAGGCTGGACAGGTGGTAAATTTTCAGAGGACTAATAGGTTCTCCCGAGGTAAACAATGACCTTCAGGTCCCATATAGCTTGGACAGGATCTTATGACAGAAAGTGTGCCTAAAGACCACACAACTATCCAATAAGAGTGATGAGGGGGAGGGAGGAATGGCTTAAGTTACTCTAGACATCATAGCTATCACAGAGACAAAGATGAGCTATGTGATATAAGATGCCAATATTTCCAGCTGGATATCAAGTGATAAGGAAAGACAGAGGAAACACTGAAGGCAGAGGAGTGGCACTGGTAGTAAGTCAGTGGAGCTCTGAAGAGGCAAGAGGGATAAACTGAATCACGACTTCACAGTAAGCTTGATTAAGATTGGGGACTCAAATTAGTAGTTGTAGTGATGTACTACCCACTGCCTAACAAAAGGAGACTGAGGCAAGAATGCAAAGATAACAACAAAGTGATGGTTGATGTCCTTGCTGAAACAGCTATGACTAAAGCAAAGCTACTCACCAGGAATGATTTCAATCACAAAGAGACAAACTGGAAGACTGGGACCCATGTATGGGTCTGGAACTGTGGATGGCTAAGTTGATGTTTATGGTCATTAAAAAAAAATTAGGTGCATAAGCTGTGAGGAGAGGCTAAAGAAATGAATTTAGCTTAGTGACATTCAAGGATTGAAGAAGCAGGGGAAGATATAATATACAAAATGCTCAGGATAACTGATCGGGCAGACATAGACAGGCTGTTTGAGAGGTGGGGAACAAGTACTCTGGGGCACTGTTGGATGTTAAAGAAGCAGGTGAGCCACAGGGAGGAATGATCTCAGTGACAAAGTGAAGGCAGGCTCCTTACATAGCTTTAAGAGCATGTACAATAAAGGTCAAGTCTAGGAGGAAGTGAATTTGCCAAGTGGGAAGCTGAGAGGCTGGTCCAGGAGCTAAGATTCAACCCCTGCAGCCACACATAGGTGAGTACATGCATACACACATACACACACTCTTGCACTCTCTCTCTCTCTCTCTCTCATACACACTTTCTCTTTCTCATTCTATTGGATTTTTGAAGTTAAAAAGGCAGATACATCATCATTTTTCCATATTTTGATGACAATTTATCATCATCAGAGCTGTAATAGTCTATGTATGTATAAATATGATTTAAAATTTCTTACGATTATATACCAATGCAACATTGAAAAAGGGAACATAAGCAATATAAAAACATAACTCAAATAGAGATGTTATCTACAACAGCTCTTAGTCAAGTGCTAAACTCTTAGGGGTTATAAAGGACTGGGAAATGGGAAGTACTTTGGGTCATACATGAAGAAGTAAAGAGTAGCTCTAATTCCTATGACAAAGAGCCCTTCGCCAACATCAAAGCACCAGTCTGAGGTAAATAAGGTAAACATATTTAGTCCCTATGTAAATGATCACACCATTATAAAAAATCAAAATAAGGCCATAATATATAAGTGCAGTGGTACCTTGGTAAATGTCTGCTTTGGAATAAGTCCAACTTAGTATATGTCCTGTTTGGATGCGAAAATTTTTGCTTGGTATACGACCTTTGCTTGGAATACAACTCGCGTGCTAGAACTTGAATGGATCAAAATGAGTCATGACACTACGTGCTACACTGCAGCCCAGAACCATATTATTACCATTGACATACCTTGTTCACCGAGTTTAATCGTTTCTAACAATTACCTTTAGATGCCATCATAAATGAAGGGAGAAGTAATGAAAAATTCATGCCGAGAATTGTAAACAAAAGCAGAGTGACTAGGCCAAATGCGGTTCATACACATTTTCTTTGGTGCTGGACCAGAGAAAACGTAATGTTTTCCCTCCACCCGGCATATAAACATAACATGTGTATATGCTATGTAACATGTTTCTTATATAATTTTCAAGAAAATATCATAGACGGATTAATGAAAATGTCTATATTAACATAACATATTTCTTATATAATTTTGAAGAAATATAATAGATGGATTAACCCTTAAACTGTCCAAACGTAGATCTACGTTCATGTGCATAGCGCTCTGAACGTAGATCTACGTTTTATTTTACCTTTCAAATGTAAAAAACAAAGTAGATGCATGTTCGGAGCACTACGCATGTGAACGTAGATCTACGTTTGGACAGTTTAAGGGTTAATGAAAATATCTATATTGACGTAAAATAAGACATTTATTGTGCCCAAGGGTGATTATTATTACATACTATTAGCAAAGTTAAGTGAGGCTAAATTTGCATGTATTTCATCTAATTCTTTTGTATTTATGTATGCATTTTAGTATTAAGCAGTGTTTAAATTACATATTTTAGTATTAAGCAGTGTTTAAATTATTTTATACAACCCCATCAGTGTATAATATGCCAATAGCAATAGCATTTTTTTTCATGGGAAAGGATTAATCGTTTTCCCTATATTTCTTATGGGAAAATTCATTTGGTATACGTCCTGTTTGATGTAAGTCCAAGGTCCTGGAATGAATTAAGGACATATACCAAGGTACCACTGTACTGTCAATTCTATTTTACTGTATACACTTTAAAAGATGCAAGTATTCAACTCAGGAAGAGTCAGTGGAACTATGATGTTAGCTTACTTTTGGCATGACAGTGATGAAATGATAGTGAAAGTTTCCGTTTCTTAGGGGTCACTCTACCTTGGTGGAAGACAACCAAGGGTAGTGCCGAGGTGGGCCTGGAGTTTTTAAGTTTTGTATTCCTTCATAATTTGAAAAAAATCTGAACCAATAAAAAAAATATAGTCTGCACTAGTATAAAACAAGATAAAAAGTGCTGACTACAGTATAGTCTTCTTCATTTATTGCTGAACTGTATGATGAGATGAATCAAAATTTGCGAACTTTTAATTTTGTTGGGTCATCCTTGGTTAAATCAGCCTAACTTATCACCACTGTATACTTATATGTATCATGTGCTTAATCTGAATAAATCGTACAGATTTTGTATAGTTCAAGACTGGTACTCAACAATTTTGCATGATTTGGTGAAAATTTGTAAATCAAGAGGATCTAATAAGCCCTTCCACATACTGTGGTACATTTAATTATACTTCATTTAATTTTTGGTTCCAGTTTTAAAACCTTCACTTATGAATGAATTTCTTTAACACCCTGTGTGTGAATGAAATTAAATAATTAAAAATTTTAAACCAGTTATGGCAAACTTTGATACTCAGCCTTGATTTACAACTTAAACCATCAATTAAACAGACTAATGGGGGGAGTGGGGTGGCCAGTAATGGTGACTGTGGTGGACTGATGAAACTGTATCACTTTGAGTGTAACAATAATAGACAATACTGGACAGTGGACTTCGTTACCAAATCATCTGACCTAATGGATATTGTTCTGTATTTTTGATGTCTGTACTGCACATTCATTATCCTACTCAAAGCAACTAGTGATGATCGTATACAAATTATCAGTATATATGTAGATTTTTTTTTTTAGTTTTTATTAACACATCGGCCAATTCCCACCAAGGCAGGGTGGCCCGAAAAAGAAAAACTTTCATCATCATTCACTCCATCACTGTCTTGCCAGAACGGTGCTTTACACTACAGTTATAAAACTGCAACATTAACACCTGTCCTTCAGAGTGTAGACACTGTACTTCCCATCTCCAGGACTCAAGTCCGGCCTGCGAGTTTCCCTGAATCCCTTCATAAATGTTACTTTGCTCGCACTCCAACAGCACATCAAGTATTAAAAGCCATTTGTTTCCATTCACTCCTATCAAATACGCTCATGCATGCTTGCTGGAAGTCCAAGCCCCTCGTGCACAAAACCTCCTTTACCCCCTCCCTCCAACCCTTCCTAGGCTGACCCCCACCCCGCCTTCCCTCCACTACAGATTTATACTCTCGAAGTAATTCTGTTTTGTTCCATTCTTTCCACATGTCCGTAGAGTATTTTGAAAATATATACTACGCAAAGCTCTAAAACTTACTAAATAGTGAAAGAATTTTTTTCATAATCATCATTAAAACAAAATACTTTTTAATGTAAAAATTAACTCTAATACTATAAGTTCTATTTAACATAAACTAGAGTTTTACTATGTTCATGGAGATGAGCTAAACCCAAAGAGGTCATACAGAACCTGGGGAATGAAAAGATCATCAGGTTTATTCCAAGAAAAGGGTAGTTCAAATTCCCTGGATCATGAACTCTTCAACAGCATCAAGGAACCTCCCTAGTGAGGTATAGTCTAATTACTTGTCATTTGTTTCACCTATGTTTACCACCGTTGCCGTACTCAGGAGACTGCACTCTCCCGTCTATGCATCGGCCATATTCGCCTTACCCATGGGTATCTCATGGAGCAACACCCTATTCCTCTTTGTGAGGTTTGTCGGGCCCCTACTTCAGTTTGTCATTTTCTTGTGCACTGTCTGGTTTACCAGTGAGTTCGCAGGATTTACTTCCACCGACGCTGCCGCCCTACCACTCTTATACCTCATCTTCCCTTCTTGCATATGGCCCTACCTTTGACTTACGGTCACTTTTTGACTTTTGTCAGCAACTGCTTTACCATACAAACTTTGATGCATAGCCCCTAACATCCCTTCCAGCCCTTTTCTCCCCTCACCTCTGATCCCCTTTCCAATTAGCTCTTTATAGACCCAGCTCTATTTTCTGCCCCACAGCGCTGCATGACCCTTGTCGATTTAGAGCTTTATTTGATCATAATAATAATAATTCACCTCTGTTTAAACAAATTTCCACTGAACCCTTAACAAACACTGTTTATGACGGGATAATGCAATTTCACAAAATTTTAAGTAGGCTTGATAATAGATTTCCTATTGCTGTTATAGCAGATTACTTAAATAATTCTTAAGTAATTTCTCCTATTAGTAATTATAACAGTACTGCAACAAGTTTGGCTTATTTTATGAAACTACCTTTTCCTATTATTAATTATATTCTGCAGAGTCAGACAGCACCTGCTTGAAAGGGAGGCAACTGCTTTCACTCCAAGGAATTGGAGGTCAGGTCCAATTCCTTTGATCAAAAACTTCTTATGTGTCAAAGAACCTCCCTTGATGGGTTCATTTCTAGAGACATCTCATATATAAAGATTTGTCCAGCACTCTCTATATCTGTAGATTATTATACTGTTTAAATATATTTTTGTGAATTAGTTTTTTTTAAGTTGTAAACACAAAATTCAACTTTCTTTGTGCTCTTAACCCTTTGACTGTTTCAGGCCCCTCTCTGAAACTGTCATTCTATGTCGCTCAATTTTTGAAAAAAAAAAAAATTATTTTTTCTTATGAAATGATAGAGAATCTTTTCCCGATGGTAATGACACCAAAAGTTCGAAATTTGGTCGAAAACTCGTGGAATTATGCTCCCGCGAAGTTAGCGGTCTCGGCGACATATGCGTATCGGCGATTTCGCCGACTTTGAGCCCAATTTTCAGCCAATTCCATTGTTCCAGTTGACCAAACTCATAGCTATTTCTTTAGAACTCTATTTTATCTATCAGCTGAGTACAAGAAACCTCCCATTTACTAATTTGGACTACCCAATATGGTGGTCAGAAATTGGCAATTTGGCCAATTTCACGCAAAATAAAAAAGATGCCAATTTCAAAATAGGGTCCAGAATAAACAAGGTAGACATTCGTGGCACTAAAATAACATATGCTCTGTTCATTAGTCACATCTCTAGGCCCCTCTTATATTATTATTGCTTTCTATTTTGATTTTTTATTCATACAAAAAAATACAAAATTTACTGTTATGCAGACGACTGCATTATTGTAAAAATGGTATAAATAATATCAGTGCACTAGTGAAAGAATATTAGACTCCCCAGTTGACGTGTATTGGACGTGTGGTGTGATTTATGTACTCTTGAACATTGGTAAAAATCGAACATTTCCGCTACTTTGAGCTCAGTTTCAAGGTCGTTTTCATCGTAAAAGTAATGAAAATCATCTCTATTTCTGTAATATGTTTTCCATTTTATCACCTAAGACCATGAAAACGCGAATACAACGATAAATACTATACGAAAATACACCTCAAAGTCGGCGTTTTATTCCAAAAAAACGATCAGAGTTTTTTTTTTCTCATTACGCAATGTGTGCTGCAGGATTTTTTTTATGTGGTGCACACTGACCACACAGACCCATTCTCTCACATGTGGGCCTACCAGCTTTCTCCCGCTTGATTTGAAGCCGCTAGAATTATTGAGTATATATACGTCAGAAACATTGGCTCGTAAGACGTATTTATACGTCGAAAACAGTCAAAGGGTTAATATTGCAAAGCAATATACAGTACCTGTTGCAACTGTAATGTCACATGGACAGTATGTACCATGTTCAAAATTTAAATATGGAGTACAGAGACTTTTATAAAAATCCATTCCATTTATGAATCTTTCTTAAGAATTATAGAAAAGAAAAAGGTAGGGCATATTAGACTGAAAAAACTGACATACATACATACAGTACTTGCATCTTCTAATTTATGTACAGTACAAAAAAATTTAATTACCTGTCACTGGTTGTAAGTCCTTTCCTTATTTTGTTTTGGTGTGTAATGGTTCATTCATTCATTCTTGTAATGCCAGGATTGTTCTCAAATTTGTTTACTCTGTTTTTTCTGTATCTTTATTCAAGAGCCTTTGAGATATACATCTCCAAGAGAGTGCTTATGATACTTGAACTTTTCCAATCTTGTACCCGTATATTTTGGTTGAATTTCAACATCAATTATTTTATATTTACAACTCCACTGTTATAAGTCCTGATGATGCTGAAAATGTATTACAGATAAATTGACAGGTAAATTTATTACTTCCTTCGGTTCACCCAAGCTTGTTGAGAATATATACATGCATGTGCGTCGCACGCCTGTGCATGCGACGCATGCCTGTGCGTGCAGCTATAGGAGGGTGGGTGCGGGAGGAAAGAGAAGTGATTGATGGAATGATGAGGTAAAGGGTGTGATAAGAGAGAAAAAGGTTGCTTATGAGAGGTTTTTACAAAGCAGAATTGATATAAGAAGGGTAAAGTATATGAAGAGTAAAAGAAGATGTGAAGAGAGAGTGGTGAGGGAGTGCAACAGGAGAGTAAATGATAAAGTAGGTGAAGAGTGCTGTTAACAAATTTTGCTGAGAATAAGAAAAAATTCTGGAGATAAATAGGTTAAGAAAGCCTAGGGAATGAATGGATTTGACAGATAAAAACAGAATAGCAGAATCAGTAGATGGGGAGTTGGAGGTATTGGGAAGATGGCAGGAATATTTTGAGGAACTGTTAAATGTGGATGAAAAGAGGGAGGCAGTAATTTCATGCACTGGCCACAGAAGTTTAACATCTTTTATGAGTGAAGAACAGCTGGATGTGAGTGGGGGGCTGCATGAGGCATTGGGTAGAATGAAAGGGGGTAAGGCAACTGGAACTGATGGGATCATGACAAAAAATGTAGGGGGGAGGGGGGAATAATTTGGGAGTGGTTGGTACTTTTGTTCAACAAATGTATGAAAGAGGGGAAGGTACCTAGGGACTGGCAGAGCACATTTATAGTTCCTTTATATAAAGGGAAGGGAGACAAAAGAGATTGTAAAAATTATAGAGGAATAAGTTTACTGAGTATAGGTAGTAGGTTGGTAGACAGCAACTGCCCAGGGAGGTACTACCGTCCTACCAAGTGAGTGTAAAACGAAAGCCTGTAATTGTTTTACATGATGGTAGGATTGCTGGTGTCCTTTTTTCTGTCTCATGAACATGTAAGACTTCAGGTACGTCTTGCTACTTCTACTTACACTTAGGTCACACTACACATGCATGTACAAGCATATATATACACACCCCTCTGGGTTTTCCTCTATTTTCTTTCTAGTACTTATTCTTGTTTATTTCCTCTTATCTCCATGGGGAAGTGGAACAGAATTCTTCCTCCGTAAGCCATGCGCGTTGTAAGAGGTGACTAAAATACTGGAAGCAAGGGGCTAATAACCCCTTCTCCTGTATAGATTACTAAATTTAAAAAGAGAAACTTTTGTTTTTCTTTTTGGGTCACCCTGCCTCGGTGGGATACGGCCGGTTTGTTGGAAAAAAAAAAAAAGTTTACCGAGTATACCAAGTAAAGTGTTTGGCAGGGTTATTATTGAAAGAATTAGAAAGCAAGATTGCAGATGAACAAGGAGGCTTTAGAATGGGTAGGGGATGTGTGTGAAGCAATGTGGCAAACGTTGCTAATTGCTGCAAAGAGTTTTTATGAGGCTCAGGTTAGGGTGTGTAGGAGGGAGGAAGATTACTTTCCAGTAATAGTAGGCCTTAGACAGGGATGTATAATGTCACCATGTTTGTTTAATATATTTATAGATGGCTAGGTAGTAGGTTGGTAGACAGCAACTGCCCAGGGAGATACTACCGTCCTGCCAAGTGAGTGTAAAACGAAAGCCTGTAATTGTTTTATATGATGGTAGGATTGCTGGTGTCTTTTTTCTGTCTCATAAACATGCAAGATTTCAAGTACGTCTTGCTACTTCTACTTACACTTAGGTCACACTACACATACATGTACAAGCACATATATACACACCCCTCTGGGTTTTCTTCTATTTTCTTTCTAGTTCTTATTCTTGTTTATTTCCTCTTATCTCCATGGGGAAGTGGAACAGAATTCTTCCTCCGTAAGCCATGCGTGTTGTAAGAGGCAACTAAAATGCCGGGAGCAAGGGGCTAGTAACCTCTTCTCCTGTATATATTACTAAATGTAAAAGGAGAAACTTTCGTTTTTCCTTTTGGGCCACCCCGCCTCGGTGGGATACGGCCGGTGTGTTGAAAGAAAGAAAGAAGATATATATATATATTAAATATATATATATATATATATTAAATATATATATATATATATTAAATATATATATATATATATAATGGAAGGGATAGATTCAGAAGTGTCCTTGTTTGTAGATGATGTGAAGTTAATGAGAAGAATCAAATCGGATGAGGATCAGGCAGGACTACAAAGAGACCTGGACAGGCTACAAGCCTGGTCCAGCAACTGGCTCCTTGAGTTTAACCCTGCCAAATGCAAAGTCATGAAGATTAGGGAAGGGCAAAGAAGACCGCAGACACAATATAGTTTAGATGGCCAAAGACTGCAAACCTCACTCACGGAAAAAGATCTGGGGGTGAGTATAACACCGAGCATATCTCCTGAGGCGCACATCAATCAGATAACTGCTGCAGCATACATGTGCCTGGCAAACCTACGGATAGCGTTCCGATACCTCAGTAAGGATTCGTTCAAGACTCTGTATACCATTTACGTCAGGCCCATACTGGAGTATGCAGCACCAGTTTGGAATCCACACCTAGTCAAGCACGTCAAGAAATTAGAGAAAGTGCAAAGGTTTGCAACAAGACTAGTCCCAGAGCTACGGGGATTGTCCTACGAAGAAAGGTTGAAGGAAATCGGCCTGATGACACTGGAGGACAGGAGGGTCAGGGGAGACATGATAATGACATATAAAATACTGCGCGGAATAGACAAGGTGGACAAAGACGGGATGTTCCAGAGAAGGGACACAGACACAAGAGGTCACAATTGGAAGTTGAAGACTCAGATGAATCAAAGGGATGTTAGGAAATATATCTTCAGTCATAGAGTAGTCAGGCCGTGGAATAGCCTAGAAAGTGAGGTAGTGGAAGCGGGAACCATACATAGTTTTAAGGCGAGGTATGATAAAGCTCATGGGGCAGGGAGAGAGAGGACCTAGTAGCAATCAGCGAAGAGGCGGGGCCAGGAGCTATGACTCGACTCCTGCAACCACAAATAGGTGAGTAAACCCCTCTGGATTTTCTTCTATTTTCTTACTAGTTTTTGTTCTTGTTTATTTCCTCTTATCTCCATGGGGAAATGGAACAGAATTTTTCCTGCGTATGCCATGCATGTTGTAAGAGGCGCCTAAAATGCCGGGAGAAAGGGGCTAGTAACCCCTTTCCTGTATAAATTACTAAACTTAAAAAGAAAAACTTTTGTTTTTCTTTTTGGGCCAACCTGCTTTGGTGGTGTGTGTGTGTGTGTGTGTGTGTGTGTGTGTGTGTGTGTGTGTGTGTGTGTGTGTGTGTGTGTGTGTGTGTGTGTGTGTATATATATATATATATATATATATATATATATATATATATATATATATATATATATATATATATATATATATATATATATATATATATATACACAGTGGACCCCCGCATAACGATTACCTCCGAATGCGACCAATTATGTAAGTGCGTTTGTACGTGTATGTTTGGGGGTCTGAAATGGACTAATCTACTTCACAATATTCCTTATGGGAACAAATTCGGTCAGTACTGGCACCTGAACATACTTCTGGAGTGAAAAAATATCGTTAACCGGGGGTCCACTGTATATATATATATATATATATATATATATATATATTTATTTATTTAGTTTACACAAATATATAGGGAGGTACCACCTCTATAGCTGGAATGGGGACCCTCATCCTCAGAGAAGACAATAAACGTACCTCAGGGAAAACTCAAGGTTCTCCCCGGAGCTGTTTGAATATTTTCTTCTCCTACCACCCCCTACATATTTTATATTCTATATATATATTTTATATATATATATATATATATATATATATATATATATATATATATATATATATATATATATATATATATATATATATATATAAATATATATAAATATATATAAATATATATAAATATATATATTCTCCATGGGGAAGTGGAACAGAATTCTTCCTCCGTAAGCCATGCGTGTTGTAAGAGGCGACTAAAATGCCGGGAGCAAGGGGCTAGTAACCTCTTCTCCTGTATATATTACTAAATGTAAAAGGAGAAACTTACGTTTTTCCTTTTGGGCCACCCTGCCTCGGTGGGATACGGCCGGTGTGTTGAAAGAAAGAAAGAAATATATATATAGATATATATATATATATATATATATATATATATATACAGTGGACCCCCGGTTAACGAACTTTTTTCATTCCAGTAGTATGTTCAGGTGCCAGTACTGACCGAATTTTTTCCCATAAGGAATATTGTGAAGTAGATTAGTCCATTTCAGACCCCCAAACATACACGTACAAACGCACTTACATAAATACACTTACATAATTGGTCGCATTTGGAGGTGATCGTTAAGCGGGGGTCCACTGTATATATTTTTTTTTTTTTTTTTCAACAAGTTGGTCGTCTCCCACCGAGGCAGGGTGACCCAAAAAAGAAAGAAAATCCCCAAAAAGAAAATACTTTCATCATCATTCAACACTTTCACCACACTCACACATTATCACTGCTTTTGCAGAGGTGCTCAGAATACAACAGTTTAGAAGCATATACGTATAAAGATACACAACATATCCCTCCAAACTGCCAATATCCCAAAACCCCTCCTTTAAAGTGCAGGCATTGTACTTCCCATTTCCAGGACTCAAGTCCGACTATAAGAAAATAACCGGTTTCCCTGAATCCCTTTACTAAATATTACCCTGCTCACACTCCAACAGATCGTCAGGTCCCAAGTATCATTCGTCTCCATTCACTCCTATCTAACACGCTCATGCACGCTTGCTGGAAGTCCAAGCCCCTCGCCCACATATATATATATCTTCTTTCAGCGTACCAGCCGTATCCCACTGAGGTGGGGTGGCCCAAAAGGAAAAACGAAAGTTTCTCTTTTTAAATTTAGTAATTTATACAGGAGAAGGGGTTACTACCCCCTTGCTCCCGGCATTTTAGTTGCCTCTTATGACACGCATGGGTTATGGAGGAAGAATTCTGTTCCACTTACCCATGGAGAATATAAATATATATATATATCCTAGGTAGTAGGTTGGTAGACAGCAACTGCCCAGGGAGGTACTACCGTCCTGCCAAGTGAGTGTAAAACGAAAGCCTGTAATTGTTTTACGTGATGGTAGGATTGCTGGTGTCCTTTTTTCTGTCTCACAAACACGCAAGGTTTCAGGCACGTCTTGCTACTTCTACTTACACTTAGGTCACACTACACATACATGTACAAGCATATATATACACACCCTGCTGGGTTTTCTTCTGTTTTCTTACTAGTTCTTGTTCTTGTTTATTTCCTCTTACCTCCATGGGGAAGTGGAACAGAATTCTTCCTCCGTAAGCCATGCGTGTTGTAAGAGGTGACTAAAATGCCAGGAGCAAGGGGCTAGTAACCCCTTCTCCTGTATATATTACTAAATGTAAAAGGAGAAACTTGCGTTTTTCCTTTTGGGTCACCCTGCCTCGGTGAGATACGGCCAGTGTGTTGAAAGAAAGAAAGTGTATATATATATATATATTTATATATATATACAGTATGTAGTATGTATGTAGTAGGTTGGTAGACAGCAACCATCCAGGGAGGTACTACCGTCCTGCCGAGTGAATGTAAAACAAAAGCCTGTAATTGTTTTACATGATGGTAGGATTGCTGGTATCTTTTTTCTGTCTCATAAATATGCAAGATTACAGGTATGTCTTGCTACTTCTACTTACACTTAGGTCACACTACACATACATGTACACGTTTATTTATACACACTCATCTGAGTTTTCTTTGATTTTATCTTAATAGTTCTTGGTCTTATTACTTTTCCTTTTATATCCATGGGGAAGTGGAATAAGAATCTTTCCTCCGTAAGCCATGCGTGTTGTAAAAGTCAACTAAAATGCCGGGAACAATGGGCTAGTAACCCCTTTTCCTGTAAAGATTACTAAAAAGAATAAGAAGAAGAAAATTGTCAAAGTGGGAAGTCTGAATGTGCGTGGATGTTGTGCAAATGATAAGAAAGAGATGATTGTGGATGTTATGAATGAGAAGAAGCTGGATGTCCTGGCTTTAAGTGAAACGAAGCTGAAGGGGGTGGGAGAGTTTCAATGGAGAGGAATAAATGGGATTAGGTCAGGGGTTTCAAATAGAGTTAGAGCTAAAGAAGGAGTAGCAATAATGTTGAAGGATAAGCTATGGCAGGAAAAGAGGGACTATAAATGTATTAATTCAAGGATTATGTGGAGTAAAATAAAGACTGGATGTGAAAAGTGGGTTATAGTAAGCGTGTATGCACCTGGAGAAGAAAGAAGTGTAGAGGAGAGAGAGAGATTTTGGGAAATGTTGAGTGAATGTGTGGGGAGTTTTGAATCAAGTGTGAGAGTAATGGTGGTTGGGGATTTTAATGCTAAAGTGGGTAAAAATGTTATGGAGGGAGTAGTAGGTAAATTTGGGGTGCCAGGGGTAAATGTAAATGGGGAGCCTTTAATTGAGCTATGTGTAGAAAGAGATTTGGTAATAAGTAATACATATTTTATGAAAAAGAGGATAAATAAATATACAAGGTATGATGTAGCACGTAATGAAAGTAGTTTGTTAGATTATGTATTGGTGGATAAAAGGTTGATGGGCAGGCTCCAGGATGTAACATGTTTATAGAGGTGCAACTGATATATCAGATCATTATTTAGTTGGAGCTACAGTTAGAGTAAGAGGTAGATGGGAAAAGAGGAAGGTGGCAACAACAAGTAAGAGGGAGGTGAAAGTGTATAAACTAAGGGAGGAGGAAGTTCGGGGAAGATATAGGCGAATGTTGGCAGAAAGGTGGGCTAGTGCAAAGATGAGTAGTGGGGGGGTTGAAGAGGGTTGGAATAGTTTTAAAAATGCAGTATTAGAATGTGGGGCAGAAGTTTGTGGTTATAGGAGGGTGGGGGCAGGTGGAAAGAGGAGTGATTGGTGGAATGATGAAGTAAAGGGTGTGATAAAAGAGAAAAAGGTAGCTTATGAGAGGTTTTTACAAAGCAGAAGTGTTATAAGAAAAGCAGAGTATATGGACAGTAAAAGAAAGGTGAAGAGAGTGGTGAGAGAGTGCAAAAGGAGAGCAGATGATAGAGTGGGAGAGGCACTGTCAAGAAATTTTAATGAAAATAAAAAAAAATTTTGGAGTGAGTTAAACAAGTTAAGAAAGCCTAGGGAAAGTATGGATTTGTCAGTTAAAAACAGTAGGGGAGTTAGTAGATGGGGAGAGGGAGGTATTAGGTAGATGGCGAGAATATTTTGAGGAACTTTTAAATGTTGAGGAAGAAAGGGAGGCGGTAATTTCATGCACTGGTCAGGGAGGTATACCATCTTTTAGGAGTGAAGAAGAGCAGGATGTAAATGTGGGGGAGGTACGTGAGGCATTACGTAGAATGAAAGGGGGTAAAGCAGCTGGAACTGATGGGATCATGACAGAAATGTTAAAAGCAGGGGGTGATATAGTGTTGGAGTGGTTGGTACTTTTGTTTAATAAATGTATGAAAGAGGGGAAGGTACCTAGGGATTGGCAGAGAGCATGTATAGTCCCTTTATATAAAGGGAAAGGGGACAAAAGAGATTGTAAAAATTATAGAGGAATAAGTTTATTGAGTATACCAGGAAAAGTGTACGGTAGGGTTATAATTGAAAGAATTAGAGGTAAGACAGAATGTAGGATTGCCGATGAGCAAGGAGGTTTCAGAGTGGGTAGGGGATGTGTAGATCAAGTGTTTACATTGAAGCATATATGTGAACAGTATTTAGATGAAGGTAGGGAAGTTTTTATTGCATTTATGGATTTAGAAAAGGCATATGATAGAGTGGATAGGGGAGCAATGTGGCAGATGTTGCAAGTATATGGAATAGGTGGTAAGTTACTAAATGCTGTAAAGAGTTTTTATGAGGATAGTGAGGCTCAGGTTAGGGTGTGTAGAAGAGAGGGAGACTACTTCCCGGTAAAAGTAGGTCTTAGACAGGGATGTGTAATGTCACCATGGTTGTTTAATATATTTATAGATGGGGTTGTAAAAGAAGTAAATGCTAGGGCGTTCGGGAGAGGGGTGGGATTAAATTATGGGGAATCGAATTCAAAATGGGAATTAACACAGTTACTTTTTGCTGATGATACTGTGCTTATGGGAGATTTTATGGGAGATTCTAAAGAAAAATTGCAAAGGTTAGTGGATGAGTTTGGGAATGTGTGTAAAGGTAGAAAGTTGAAAGTGAACATAGAAAAGAGTAAGGTGATGAGGGTATCAAATGATTTAGATAAAAAAAAATTGGATATCAAATTGGGGAGGAGGAGTATGGAAGAAGTAAATGTTTTCAAATACTTGGGAGTTGACGTGTCGGCGGATGGATTTATGAAGGATGAGGTTACTCATAGAATTGATGAGGGAAAAAAGGTGGGTGGTGCATTGAGGTATATGTGGAGTCAAAAAACATTATCTATGGAGGCAAAGAAGGGAATGTATGAAAGTATAGTAGTGCCAACACTCTTATATGGATGTGAAGCTTGGGTGGTAAATGCAGCAGCGAGGAGGCGGGTGGAGGCAGTGGAGATGTCCTGTCTAAGGGCAATGTGTGGTGTAAATATTATGCAGAAAATTCGGTGTGTGGAAATTAGGAGAAGGTGTGGAGTTAATAAAAGCATTAGTCAGAGGGCAGAAGAGGGGTTGTTGAGGTGGTTTGGTCATTTAGAGAGAATGGATCAAAGTAGAATGACATGGAGAGCGAATATATCTGTAGGGAAAGGAAGGCGGGGTACAGGTCGTCCTCGAAAAGGTTGGAGGGAGGGGGTAAAGGAGGTTTTGTGGGTGAGGGGTTTGGACTTCCAGCAAGCGTGCGTGAGGGTGTTAGATAGGAGTGAATGGAGGCGAGTGGTATTTGGGACCTGACAAGCTGTTGGAGTGACAGCAGGGTAATATTTAGTGAGGGGATTCAGGGAAACCAGTTATTTTTATATAGCCGGACTTTAGTCCTGGAAATGGGAAGTACATTGCCAGCACTTTAAATAAGGGATTCAGGATATTGGCAGTTTGGAGGGATATGTTGTGTATCTTTATACATATATGCTTCTAAACTGTTTTATTCTGAGCACCTCTGCAAAAACAGTGATTGTGTGTGAGTGAGGTGAAAGTGTTGAATGATGATGAAATTATTTTCTTTTTGGGGATTTTCTTTCTTTTTTGGGTCACCCTGCCTCGGTGGGAGACGGCCGACTTGTTGAAAGAAAAAAAAAATAGTGTGTACGTGTGTTCAACAGGGGTGAATGGATGCAAGTGGTTTTCATGATTTGACATTCTGTTGTAGTGTGAGCAAGGTAACATTTATAAATGGATTTGGGAAACTTGTTAGCCAGATTCAAGTCCTGTAAGTGGGAAGTACAGTGCCTGCACTCTGAAGGAGGGTTGGGGGATATATGCAGTTTGGAAGGGCATCTGAACTTGCCTTGGGGCAAGACAGTGATGGAGTGAATTATGGTGAAGTGTTTATTTTTTGGGTCACCCTACCTCAGTAAGTGAGGCCAGTGTATTAAATCAAATGTATATGTATGCAGAGTGGCAACAGATATATATATAAGATCATTATTTAGATGTAACTGGAATAAGTATAAGAGGTAGATGGGGTAGAAGGAAAATAGCATTAATAAGAGAGAGGTGAAAATGTAAAAACTAGAGGAGGTAGTTAGGGTAAGATATAAGCAACTATTGGGAGAAGCATGAGCTAGTGAAAGTACAGGTAATGAGGAGGTATGAGGTAGATTTAAGAATGCAGTGTCAGAATATGCAGCAGAAATTTGTGTATATAGGAGGGTGTGTGCAAGAAGGAAGAGGAATGATTAGTGGAATGATGAGGTAAAGGTGGGTGGAAAGGGAGAAAAAGTTAGCATTTGAGAGGTTTTAACAAAGTAGAAGTGATATAAAAAGAGTGGAGTATATGAAGAGTAAAAGAGAGGTTAAGAAATTGGTGAGGTAGTGTAAAATGAGAGCAAACAAGAGAATGGGTGAGGTTCTGTCAACAAATTTTGTTGAAAATAAGATCAAATTTTAGAGTGAAATTCACAAGTTGTGAAAACCAAGGGAACAAACAGATTTGACAGTTAAAATCAGAAGAGGGTAGTTATTAAAAGGGAAGCTGGAGTTGGGAAGATGGAGGTATAGCCAGATGTAAGAGTGGAGGAGATGCATTAGGCTGTGGGCAAAATGAAAGGGTTTAAAGCAGATGAGACTGATGGACGACAGAAATGTTAAAAAGAGATGGGTATATAAAGTCACGGTGAACCATAGAATTGACGAAGGAGAAAAAGGTGGGTGGTACAATGAGGCATCTGTGGAGACAAAAAACGTTATCCATGAAGGCAAAGAGGGAAATGTATGAGAGTACAGTGGTATCAATGCTCTTATATGGGTGTGAAGCATGGGCTGTGAATGTTGCAGCAAGGAGGAAGCTGAGTCAGTGGAGATGTTGTATCTAAGGGCAATGTGTGATGTGAATATTATGCAGTGAATCTGTAGCTTGGAGTTTAGGTGGTGGTACGGAGTTGCTAAAAGTATTATCCAGAACACTGAGGAGGGGGTTGTTAAGGTGGTTTGGACACTTAGAGAGGATGGAGGAAAATAGGATAACTTGGAGGGTGTATAAATCTGTAGCAGTGGGTAAGCAAGGTAGGAGGGGATAAAGATTTTGTGTGCAAGGAGCTTGGATATCCAGAAAGCATGTGTAAGCGTGTTAGACAGGAGTGGACGCAAATCACTTCTGGTACTTGACGAACTGTTGGAGAGTGAGCAAAGTAACATTTTGTGAAGGGATTCAGGGAAACTGGTTAGCTGAACCAGAGTCCTGGAAGTGGGAAGTACAGTGCCTGCACTCTGAAGGAAGGGTGGGAATATTTGCAGTGTGGAATTGGAATCTTGAACTGTAGCATCTGCATACCTCTGGCAAGACAGTGACAAAGTCAAAGTAAATGATGGTGAAGCATTTTTTTCTGGACAGCCTACCTTGGTGAGAAAAGGCCAATGTAAAAAAATTAAATAAAAAATAAAAAATATATATACACAAATATATCTCACCGCCTCCCCTTCATCAACAACATTAAACAACTTTTCAAAATGTCCCCTCCATCTTTCCAGTACATCCACTTCCTCATCTATAATCTCCTTACTTTCAATTGTATCTGCTAAGTTTTAACGATATACATATACTACACAAGTATTATACTGCTGACATTCCTCTCCCTATTTCTCTCTTTCCAAAATAGTTTCTTTTTCTCAGCAAAATTTGCTGACACTCCCATTCTCTCACTTCACTTTCTCTCTCTCATGCACACACACATTGTGTACATATAAAGCAGATGTTTGCATCTGTCAATCATTTAGGTTAAGCACCATTGGTCAGGTAACTGGATGGATAACCACTTACAATACAAGAAAGTTATGTTCTCTGATATCAAACTCCTGCCTTGCTTTGCAGAAATATATACAGTACTTTCCAATTAATATGGACAATGCTCAGAACTGTGTATGAGCATTATTTTAGTTAACAAATACAAAATGTCTTAACTGCAGCAAATTCCTTTTTAATACTGCACTCTTCTGGCCTTGATACAAGTGAAGTTTAAGTGCAATGCTCAAGTGATGAGGAGTAAGCAGGCGTAAGTCACTATGTAAAAAATTTACACTATAAAAATGAATCCATTCTAAGTTTCATAATTACAATAAAAGTTTATACAACACATATTTACAATTCTTCCATGTACACTACTTTCTCACACACAAAACATTGGGGATTAGTGTTTCACTGAGCTGTTTACCTACTTTTTGAATGTTGTGTCTTCCCCCTTCCCATTACTTTCATGACTATCTTACCTTAATTTATAGCAGAGGAAAATGTATTTTTATTAAAATTATAATTCTGTATATTCAGTATCCAAATTGCCAATGAGTGATTTACCCAAGCAGCAATGTTGGGTACACATCTACATGCTGTCATGCTCTTATCTTCCTCTTTCAATAAATTTTATGAACTTGAAAAATCCATTAAATAATTTAACAAAAAATTGTAAACGTATTTATGAGGTGAAGCAGCTTTAAAAGTAAAAACACATATGGATCTTAGAAATCTGTAACATGCTTTGGCAAATAATATACCATTTTTCTATGAACAATCAAAAGATTTTAGTTTTTAAAAAGTCACTACAGATAAGTTCATTTTCAAAATGCATTATATACACCTTTGTGAAGTTGCCCAATGTGAGCAAGAACAACATTGGCCACTCAGTTAATGCACAAAATAGATAACATAATTTACACAATATTATAAACTGTTCTTTGTCATTAAATCACATAATTTCTGTTTAAAAGTCTATAAATAATTTTTAAAGGATTATATTTTTAACCCTTAAATGAATTTTTTAAAATATATGTTGAATATTTTTTTATTATTCACAACATTAATAATCAATTTCTGGATATGGGCCATCTTTGTCAAAATCATGATCTTCATAAGAATGCTCTTTTTCTTTCTCTTGCCTGTCACGGTAAGGGTTATTTCTTTTCCTTTCACGGTTATCATTTCTTCTTTCATGTCTTTTCTTTCCTTCATAATAAAATTTTGAATGTCTCGTATCTCTACCTGTTCTTGAGCGCCAGTCTCTATCTCTTTCCCATTCTCGATCTCTATCTCTTGACTTGTTATAATGATGACCCCAATTTCTATTATAATTTTTTCCTCCATCCCACCCACTACCTGAATACCTGGCTCTTACTGGGCCAGGTGGACCTGGATAACTTGGCAAGCCATGGGGATCTAAAGGAACATGGGGATTTGGATAACCAGGAGGTATTTGAAGCCCTGAATGGTCTGGAGGATCAGAATGTTCTAAGGAACCAGTAGGTGGGCCCACGTGCCTTACTGGGCCTGGTATTCTTCCTCCTTGGGCTCCATATAGCTCCATGGATGGTGGTGGTCCCATAACACCAATATAAGAAGAATGACTTGAAATACCAGGTGGGTGAGATGGTCCTAGTGTACAAGCCATGCCTTCAGGTAATACAACAGGGCCTCCTTGTGGTATAAAACTGCTTGTTATACCAGGTTGTATAAAAGGGGGTTGAACAGGCTGATATGGAGATTCACCTACCTCTGAATGAGTTTGTTTACTATTTTTTTTATTATCTTCCATCTCTGAGGCTTTAGCAAGTAATTCTTCATCACTCATTTTACTTAACGTTTTGCTGCTTTCCAAGACAGCAGCAACTTGAGCCCGAACTAATCGTGGATCTCTTATCCTGAGATCGGTGTCTTCATCAGTTTTTAAACCTGAATCAACTGTAGTTCCAATTTTTTCACTGTTTTCGTCTGTATTTTTTAAAATGCGTAAGTCTGTATCACTTTTGTGTTCTTTATTAGATTTATTCTGGAGTAAAGGCCTCAAATCAACATCACCTTTTGCTGCAGTGGCAACGCTATCTCCAATCTTCTTATTCTCAAATTCCTGATATTTACTGTAATTCATCATAATGGGATCTGATGTCAAGCTTAACCTTCTCTTAATTTCTTGCTCTTTCTGTTTAATTTCTACCTCTTTCTGTTTAATGTTGTCTAGTATCTCTTGCAAATTGGATGGAATATTGATTTTAGATGTATCAAGTTTTAAATGTTCACTCCCAGAGGAAGGTACACCATGAGAACCAGAGGGACTATATGGCTCTTCGTCTTCATTACCTATTGTCTTTTGCATTTCACTCAATTCCTTTTTATGTTCTTCAATTTGCCGATTAAGTTCTGCCAACATAGATTCTTGATCCAGTGAAGCTTCAATGAAAGTTTCTTCAGGGGGGCTATTTGGCTCCTCATTTATAGAGGCAATACCTGCAGTGGGAGAATCATTTACCAAATCAATGTGACGCTTTTTAGGTTGTATAACTTCACCTGCATCTCTGGCTTGTCTTTTTAATGTTCCAGTATCAAGAAAACCAACTGATTTCTCTTCACTATTCTTTGAAGCAGAATCAGATTTTTCACTGACATCAATTTCATCATAAGAATCCTTTGCAGCTAATGCAATTTCTTGAATGTCTTCATCAGTTGGGAGTGGGGGCGTATAGCTCCGCTCTGGTAAATCTGTAAAATATTATGAAGACTAATATTATTGGTTGTTTCTAAATAACCTTAAAGTACTGCAATAGGCTGGCTACAAATCTGATACCCCTACAGTATATAGTGCCATATAACATTATCATTATTAAATATACTGGCCATTTCCCACTGAGGTAAGATGACCTGAAAAAAATAGAAAATATATGCCAAGGTGGTTGGAGGCAGTGCTGATGGTGCAGTGCACCATCAGCAGTGTTGACTGCACCATCAGCAATGTTGAGTGACTGCACCATCAGCATTATTGAGCGAATGCACCATCGGCAATACTGAGTGACTGCACCATCAACAATGTTGAGTGACTGCACCATCAGCAATACTGAGTGACTGCAACATCAGCAATGTTGAGTGCACTGTCAGCAATATTGAGTGCACTGTCAGCAATGTTGAGTGCACTGTCAGCAATGTTGAGTGCACCATCAGCAATGTTGAGTGCACCGTCAGCAATGTTGAGTGCACCATCAGCAATGTTGAGAGTGCAACATCAGCAATGTTGAGAGTGCACCATCAGCAATGTTGAGAGTGCAACATCAGCAATGTTGAGAGTGCACCATCAGCAATCAGTCAGTACCATCAGTCTGACACTGAGCTTCAAAGAGTTTCATATACAGTGGACCCCCGGATAACGATCAGCTCCCAACTCGACCAATTATGTAAGTTTATTTTTGTAAGTGCTTTTGTAGGTGTATTTTTAGGGGTCTGAAATGGACTAATCTAATTCACAATATTTCTTATGGGAACAAATTCGGTCTATAACGGCACCCAAACAGACTTCTGGATTGAAATAATATCGTTATGCGGGGGTCCACTGTACTTCTGCACATCTAAATATACTCCTGGGACCTATAAATAATTTGCATACATTTCTCGACAATAGTATGTGACAGAGGCAGGTGAACATGTTCAGCTGTCAGTGTATTTGTGACTCTTTGATTACTGTTTCTGTACCGAATATTTGTGTCATAACAATGACTGACTACGAAATCATGATTTCTACTATAAACTGTAAGTATCAGATCACAAAAACTATGCAAGTTAAAAGAAAAAATAGTAAAAAAAGGTATATCTGCGACATTTATGCAAGTGACAGGACAGCATGTTGCTGTCACATGAGCATACATTGCCAAAGGTTAATCTAATGAATAGGAATAACTTGAAATATTTCTCTGAGTCATCACATTCCTAGAAAATATACTTACCATAGTGTTTTTGCACAGGCTGAGGTGGCAACCCTACACCTGCGCCTACTACACTCCAGGTACCCGAGATGTGATCATAAACCCGCTTGCTCTTGGCACGTACAATTACACCAATTAACATATGGGCTCGGTGTTCTTCAAACCCAGGGCCATCCAATGGAAGAAGAACCTGTGAAAAAGATTGTTTATAATAATTGATAATAATGCCAACATGGTAATACATATAAAAAAAAATGTGTAGGAAAGTGTTTGCTGGAAAGCTAAGAAAACTATACTGTGTTATGTGAATATTATGCAGAGAATTCAGAGTGGGGGTGGGAGAGTTTCAATGGGGAGAAATAAATGGGATTAGGTCAGGGGTTTCAAATAGAGTTGGAGCTAAAGAGTAGCAATAATATTTTTATTTATTTATTTATTATCACACTGGCCGATTCCCACCAAGGCAGGGTGGTCCGAAAAAGAAAAACTTTCACCATCATTCACTCCATCACTGTCTTGCCAGAAGGGTGCTTTACACTACAGTTTTTAAACTGCAACATGAACACCCCTCCTTCAGAGTGCAGGCACTGTACTTCCCATCTCCAGGACTCAAGTCCGGCCTGCCGGTTTCCCTGAACCCCCTCACAAATGTTACCTTGCTCACACTCCAACAGCACGTCAAGTATTAAAAACCATTTGTCTCCATTCACTCCTATCAAACACGCTCACGCATGCCTGCTGGAAGTCCAAGCCCCTCGAACACAAAACCTCCTTTACCCCCTCCCTCCAACCTTTCCTAGGCCGACCCCTACCCTGCCTTCCTTCCACTACAGACTGATACACTCTTGAAGTCATTCTGTTTCGCTCCATTCTCTCTACATGTCCGAACCACCTCAACAACCCTTCCTCAGCCCTCTGGACAACAGTTTTGGTAATCCCGCACCTCCTCCTAACTTCCAAACTACGAATTCTCTGCATTATATTCACACCACACATTGCCCTCAGACATGACATCTCCACTGCCTCCAGCCTTCTCCTCGCTGCAACATTCATCACCCATGCTTCACACCCATATAAGAGCGTTGGTAAAACTATACTCTCATACATTCCCCTCTTTGCCTCCAAGGAAAAAGTTCTTTGTCTCCACAAACTCCTAAGTGCACCACTCACCCTTTTCCCCTCATCAATTCTATGATTCACCTCATCTTTCACAGACCCATCCGCTGACACGTCCACTCCCAAATATCTGAATACATTCACCTCCTCCATACTCTCTCCCTCCAATCTGATATCCAATCTTTCATCACCTAATCTTTTTGTTATCCTCATAACCTTACTCTTTCCTGTATTCACTTTTAATTTTCTTCTTTTGCACACCCTACCAAATTCATCCACCAATCTCTGCAACTTCTCTTCAGAATCTCCCAAGAGCACAGTGTCATCAGCAAAGAGCAGCTGTGACAACTCCCACTTTAAGTGTGATTCTTTATCTTTTAACTCCACGCCTCTTGCCAAGACCCTCGCATTTACTTCTCTTACAACCCCATCTATAAATACATTAAACAACCATGGTGACATCACACATCCTTGTCTAACGCCTACTTTTATTGGGAAATAATTTCCCTCTTTCCTACATACTCTAACTTGAGCCTCACTATCCTCGTAAAAACTCTTCACTGCTTTCAGTAACCTACCTCCTACACCATACACCTGCAACATTGCCCCCCTATCCACCCTGTCATACGCCTTTTCCAAATCCATAAATGCCACAAAGACCTCTTTAGCCTTATCTAAATACTGTTCACTAATATGTTTCACTGTAAACACCTGGTCCACACACCCCCCTACCTTTCCTAAAGCCTCTTTGTTCATCTGCTATCCTATTCTCCGTCTTACTCTTAATTCTTTCAATAATAACTCTACCATACAATTTACCAGGTATACTCAACAGACTTATCCCCCTATAATTTTTGCACTCTCTTTTGTCCCCTTTGTCTTTATACAAAGGAACTATGCATGCTCTCTGCCAATCCCTAGGTACCTTACCCTCTTCCATACATTTATTAAATAATTGCACCAACCACTCCAAAACTGTATCCCCACCTGCTTTTAACCCTTTCAGGGTCCAAGGCCCAAATCTGGAGTCACGCACCAGTGTCCAAGAATTTTCAAAAAAAAAATTTGTTATTTTTTCTTATGAAATCATAGAGAATCTTTTTGTGAAGGTAATAAAACAAAAAGTACGAAATTTGGTGGAAAATTTACGAAATTATGCTCTCGCGAATTTTGATGTGTCAGCGATATTTACGAATCGGCGATTTTGCCGACTTTGACTCCCATTTTAGGCCAATTACATTATTCCAATCAACCAAATTCTTAGCTATTTCACTAGTTTTACTTCTATTCTATCGATTGAGCACAAGAAATTGCTAAGTCAACTGTTTCAAGTACAAAATAAAGTGATCGGAAATTGTTAATTTGGCCAATTAAAGTTTAAAATATTCCAATTTCAAAATAGGGTCCAGAATAAACAATGTAGGTATTCCTGGCACTAAACTAACATTTCCTCTGTTCATTATTTATGTTTTGAGGCTTTACAAATAAATTCCATTTTGATTTTTTATTCACATAATGAATTTTTATTCACACCAAAAAATAGAAGATTTACTGTTATGCAATACTGTAATAATTGTATAAATATCAATACCATATTTGTGAATGTATATTAGACCCACCAGCTGACGTGTACAGTATTAGACATGTGAGGTCGTTTGTTTACTCTTGAATATTGGCAAAAATTTAACATTTCCGCTACTTTGAGCTCAGTTTCAAGCCATTTCCAGTGCTAAAACCAATCAAAATCATCTCTATTTCTGTAATATGTCTTCCATTCTATCAAATGAGACCAAGAAATCGCAAATACAACTATAAAAAACATACGAAAAAACACTGCAAAGTTGCTGTTTTAATCGAAAAATCATGATTTAAGTTTTTTTCTCTCATTATACACAGTGTGCTGCAGGATCTGTTTTATGTGGTGCACACATACCACATAGATGTATTCTCTCATATCTAGGCCCAAATGTACCACTCACAGTTTATCAGAGTGAGCTGAGCTCATGGCGTAGATCTACGGTTTGGACACTCACCGTAAAGCTGTAGATCTACGGGACGGACCCTGAAAGGGTTAACATTTCTATCTTTATCCCATCAATCCCGGCTGCCTTACCCCCTTTCATTTTACCTACTGCCTCACGAACTTCCCCCACACTCACAACTGGCTCTTCCTCACTTCTAGAAGATGTTATTCCTCCTTGCCCTATACACGAAATCACAGCTTCCCTATCTTCATCAACATTTAACAATTCCTCAAAATATTCCCTCCATCTTCCCAATACCTCTAACTCTCCATTTAATAACTCTCCTCTCCTATTTTTAACTGACAAATCCGTTTGTTCTCTAGGCTTCCTTAACTTGTTAATCTCACTCCAAAACTTTTTCTTATTTTCAACAAAATTTGTTGATAACATCTCACCCACTCTCTCATTTGCTCTCTTTTTACATTGCTTCACCACTCTCTTAACCTCTCTCTTTTTCTCCATATACTCTTCCCTCCTTGCATCACTTCTACTTTGTAAAAACTTCTCATATGCTAACTTCTTCTCCCTTACTACTCTCTTTACATCATCATTCCACCAATCGCTCCTCTTCCCTCCCGCACCCACTTTCCTGTAACCACAAACTTCTGCTGAACACACTAACACTACATTTTTAAACCTATCCCATACCTCTTCGACCCCATTGCCAATGCTCTCATTAGCCCATCTATCCTCCAATAGCTGTTTATATCTTACCCTAACTGCCTCCTCTTTTAGTTTATAAACCTTCACCTCTCTCTTCCCTGATGCTTCTATTCTCCTTGTATCCCATCTACCTTTTACTCTCAGTGTAGCTACAACTAGAAAGTGATCTGATATATCTGTGGCCCCTCTATAAACATGTACATCCTGAAGTCTACTCAACAGTCTTTTATCTACCAATACATAATCCAACAAACTACTGTCATTTCGCCCTACATCATATCTTGTATACTTATTTATCCTCTTTTTCTTAAAATATGTATTACCTATAACTAAACCCCTTTCTATACAAAGTTCAATCAAAGGGCTCCCATTATCATTTACACCTGGCACCCCAAACTTACCTACCACACCCTCTCTAAAAGTTTCTCCTACTTTAGCATTCAGGTCCCCTACCGCAATTACTCTCTCACTTGGTTCAAAGGCTCCTACATTCACTTAACATCTCCCAAAATCTCTCTCTCTCCTCTGCATTCCTCTCTTCTCCAGGTAGCAATAATGTTGAAGGATAAGTTATGGCAGGAAAAGAGGGAATGTAAATGTATAAATTCAAGGATTATGTGGAGTAAAATAAGGGCTGGATGTGAAAAGTGGGTTATAGTAAGTGTTTACACACTTGGAGAAGAGAGAAGTGTAGAGGAGAGATAGAGATTTTGGGAAATGTTGAGCGAGTGCGTAGGTAGTTTTGAACCTAGTGTGAGAGTACTTGTGGCTTGGAAATTCTATGCTAAAGTGGGTAAAAATATTGTGGAGGGAGTAGTGGGTAAATTTGGGGTGCAAGGGGTAAATGAAAATGGGGAGCCTTTAACCCTTTCAGGGTCGGCAGGCCCTTCCCTAAACTTGTTCTCAGGGTCAGAAATTTAAAAAAAAAAAAAAAAAAAAAAAAAAAAAAAAAAAAAAAAAAAAAAAAAAAAATCTTATTAAATGATAAAGAATCTTTTCCCGATCATAATGACATCAAAAGTATGAAATTTGATGGAAAATTTACGGAATTATGCTCTCATGAAGTTAGCAGTCTCGGCGATCTTTACGCATCAGCAATTTTGCGCAATTTGAGCCCTATTTTCAGCCAATTCCAATGTACCAGTCGACAAAAATAATAACTATTTCGCTAGAACTCCATTTTTTATATCAAATGAGTAAAAGAAACCACCCATTTACCAATTTCAACTATCCAATAAAGTGGTCAGAAATTGGCAATTTTGCCAATTTCACTCAAATGTCAAAAGATGCCAATTTCCAAACAGGGTCCAGAATAAACAAGACAGACATTTCTGGCACTAAAATAACATTTACTCTGTTCATTAGTCATGTCCCCAGGCCTCTGTTACATTTCTTTTGCTTTCCACTTTGAATTTTCATTCTCACAAAAAATACAAGATTTACTGTTATGCAGACTACTGAATTAGTGTAGAAATGGTATAAATAGTATCAGCGCACTTGTGAAAAAATATCAGACTCACCAGTTGATGTGTATTAGATGCATGGCATGATTTGTTTACTTTTGAACTTGGCAAAAATTGAACATTTCTGCTAATTAGAGCTCAATTTCAATGTACTTTTCATTGTGAAACTAATCAAAATTATCTCAATTTCCATAATATGTCTTCCATTCTATAAAATGAGATCAGGAAAACTAGAATGCAACCATAAATAATATAGAAAAATACACTGCAAAGTCGCTGTTTTAAACCAAAAACACAGTCGGAGTTTTTTTCTCATTATGCATTGTGTGCTGCACGATTTTTTTTTATACTGCGCACACTGACCACATAAACCCATTATTTCATATGTAGGCCTACCAGCTTTCTCTCGCTAGATTTGAAGGCGCTAGAATTTATGCATACTAGTACGGCACCAACCCTGAAAGGCTTAATTGAGCTATGTGTGGAAAGAGGTTTGTTAATAAGTAATACATATTTTATGAAAAAGAGGATAAAAAAGTATACAAGATATGATACAGAATGTAATGAAAGTTGTTAGATTATATATTGGTGGATAAAAGGTTGATGGGTAGGCTTCAGGATGTACATTATTTAGTTGAAGCTTCAGTTAGAGTAAGAAGTAGATGGGACAAAAGAAAAAGGGCAACAGAAAGTAAGAGAGAGGTGAAAGTGTATAAACTACAGGAGGAGGAAGTTAGGGTGAGATATAAGTAACTATTGGCAGAAAGGTGAAATAGTGCAAGTATGAGTAGTAGTGGGTTGAAGAGGGTTGGAATAGTTTTAAAAATGCAGTATTAGAATGTGGGGTAGAAGTTTGTGGCTATAGGAGGGTGGGTGCAGGAAGAAAGAGGAGTGATTGATGGAATGATGAAGTAAAGGGTGTGAAAGAGAAAAAGGTAGCTTATGAGAGGTTTATACAAAGCAGAAGTGTTATAAGAAGAGCACATTATATGGAGAGTAAAAGAAAGGTGAAGAGAGTGGTGAGAGCATAAGGAGAGCAGATGATAGAGTGGGAGAGGCATTGTTAAGAATTTTTATGAATATAAGAAAAAATTTTGGAGTGAGATAAACAAGTTAAGAAAGCCTAGGGAATGAATTTGTCAGTTAAAAGCAGAGTAGGGGAGTTAGTAGATGGGGAGCTGGAGGTATTGGGTAGATGGCGGGAATATTTTGAGGAACTTTTAAATGTCGATGAAGTAAGGGAGGTGGTAATTTCATGCACTGGTCAGGGAAGTATCTTTTAGGAATGAAGAAGAGCAGGATCTGACCATGGGGGAGGTGCGTGAGGCATTAGGTAGAATGAAAGAGGGTAAAGCAACTGTAACTGATGGGATCATGACAGAAATGTTAAAAGCAGGAGGGGACATAGTGTTGGAGTGGTTGGTATTTTTGTTTAATAAATGTATGAAAGAGGGGAAAGTACCTAGGGATTGGCAGAAAGCTCGTATAGTTCCTTTATATAAAGGGAAGGGGACAAAAGAGATTGTAAAAATTATAGGGGAATAAGTTTACTGAGTATACCAGGAAAAGCGTACGGTAGGGTTATTATTGAAAGAATTAGAGTTAAGACAGAGAGTAGGATTTCAGATGAGCAAGGAGGCTTTAGAGTGGGTAGGGGATGTGTAGATCAAGTGTTTACATTGAAGCATATATGTGAACAGTGTGGGATTAAATTATGGAGAATCAAATACAAAATGGGAGTTGACACAGTTACTGTTTGCTGATGATACTGTGCTTAGGGGAGATTCTAAAGAAAAGTTGCAAAGGTTAGTGGACGAGTTTGGGAGGGTGTGTAAAGGCAGAAAGTTGAAAGGGAACATAGATAAGAGTAAGTTGATGAGGGTATCAAATGATTTAGATATGGGTTTATGAAGGATGAGGTTAACCACAGAACTGATGAAGGAAAAAAGGTGAGTGGTGTGTTGATGTATGTGTGGTGACAAAAAGCTTTATCTATGGAGGCAAAGAAGGGACTGTATGAAAGTATTGTGGTACCAGCTCTCTTATATGGGTGTGAAGCTTGGGTTGTAAATGCTGTAGTGAGGAGGCAGTTGGAGGCAGTGGAGATGTCCTGTCTAAAGGCAATGTGTGGTGTAAATATTATGCAGAAAATTCAGAGTGTGAAAATTAGAAGTTGTGGATACACAAATAACCCGCTCATAAAAGAGAGAAGCTTACGATGACGTTTCGGTCCGACTTGGACCATTGACAAAGTGACTTTGTCAATGGTCCAAGTCGGACTGAAACGTCATCGTAAGCTTCTCTCTTTTATGTGCAGGTTATTTGTGTATCGTTCCAGTCACGGTATTGTGCCTTTTTGTTATTTAGAAGTTGTGGAGTTAATAAAAGTACGTATTAGTCAGAGGGCTGAAGAGGGGTTGTTGAGGTGGTTTGGTCATTTAGAGAGAATGGATCGAAGTAGAATGACTTGGAGAGCATATAAATCTGTAGAAGGAAGGCGGGGTAGGGGTCATCCTCGAATAGGATGGAGGATAGGGGTAAAGGATGTTTCGTGGGCAAGGGGCTTGGACTTCCAGCAAGCGTGTGTGAGCATGTTAGATAGAGTGAATGGAGACGAATGGTTTTTGGGACCTGACGAGCTGTTGGAGTGTGAGCAAGGTAATATTTAGTGAGGGGATTCAGGGAAACCAGTTATTTTTATATAGCCAGACTTGAGTACTGGAAATGGGAAGTACAGTGCCTGCACTTTAACCCTTAAACTGTCCAAACGTAGATCTACATTTGCATGTGTAGCACTCCGAACGTAGATCTACTTTTTTTTACATTGTTTCTTATGGAGAAAATCAAGGTCGGAGTGCTACGCACGCAAACGTAGATCTACATTTGGACAGTTTAAGGGTTAAAGGAGGGGTTTGGGATATTGGCAGTTTGGAGGGATATCTTACATATCTTTATAGTATATGCTTCTAAACTGTTGTATCTGGGTGGCTCTGCAAAAACAATGATTATGTATGAGGTAAAAGTGTTGAATGATGATGAAAGTATTTTCTTTTTGGGGATTTTCTTTTTGGGTCACTCTGCCTCATTTAGGCCTAATGTGGCTGAGGAATATATGAAGAAGGTGGGTAGCCAGCAGGCAACAGTGCACTGGTAGTGGCTATCATATTAAGATGGAATAAGTGCTCCTGCTTTCACAGCTAGCTAACCTCTTCCTTTTTACTCTTCGAACCGTTGAGGTGGAGTAAAAAGTATTAGAGCCCAGGCTAGCTCATTCTACAGGCATCACCCACCAACCCAATCACCGCTCCCCCCCCCCAAGTGCCACCAACACCCACAACTCCCTCCTTCCTCTCCTGCCCCTCCCTCAGCGACTCAAATGCAGTGCTCTACTTTCTCTCGTCGCCTCCCTGTCACAATTTAATAGATCTAGAAATTGTGTGCCTCTGGTGCGACAGAACTGAAGACAAGTTTTTAGATTTCTGGCGCCCAGCTTCGACAGGGCCTAGTTATAGTGGCTGTGACAGATGGCACTGACATGGGCCACCTGGCTGGAGTAAACAAGATTATCTGATTCCCTACTCAAGAATGTAACTCACCTCGTCAGTGTTTCTCAGATATCGAAGAGACTTAAGGATGCTACTGTGTATGATTTATAAATGGGTTAACTCTGTATCAGCAGAAGTGTATTCCAAGTGATAGTGTGTGCACCTGGTGTACTTGATAACACTTGTCATACATGGTAACGTGTGTAAGTGAGATTGTTTGGGTACTGGTTCATTTACGTACCTCATGCTTGCATACATGCATGCATGTATAGTAATGTGTGAGTTACCCAGGATGGCCCAAGGACGTCAGGCAGAATGATTTATCTAATTGTCATTGCAACATAGCTAGCTAGCATTTTTTTTTTTTTGTGTGTGTGTGTTAATGTGACAGGGAAAGCTCATATAGCATACTTACAATCCTTTTTGTTCTTATGTAACCCATATATTGCATGTAAGCTCCTGGCATTATATGTGTGTGTGTGTGTGTGTGTGAGTATCTATGTGTATATGCATATATATATTCAGTCTTAATCTTACTTTGCAGACTTTTGATATATGTGAGAACATTCCACTGATTCCTCTGTGTACATGTAGTACCTGGGTGTACCTGTAGCCCCTGTGTGTGTTTATTGGCACTGCCTCAAAGGTGCTACAACTCACTTTATACTTTTTTATCTAATGCAGTTTTCTTTAAAATCTGTGGTTGAGTGTAAGAGGTTGTCTTCACCATTCATTGTGATGTCTGCAATATTATTTCAGTGAGGTATCATATTAGGCGGCAGTAGCCTGAATTGACACAAGGGAAAGTCATCATTGAATTTGAACCTGTTGTTTAATGTGATGTATGTCAGAATTCAAATTTTTATGATCAATATTACCTACTTCTCCTTCTCCTTCTCCTTCTCCTTCTCTCTCTCTCTCTCTCTCTCTCTCTCTCTATCTCTCTCTGAAAGCATTTTTATTGTTATGAGACATACAAGTAGGGAACAGGATGAAGTTGGAGCCATCTGTGGGCCAGCATTTTCATTTGATCAACTGACTATATCTCGTTGACATCATTATGCTGTACGAATGTGTTCCATACTCGAGTCATCCTGGGTATATATGATCTCAGATGGAGTGATGTTCGGGAGAAGGGTACAGCCAGAGTGAAGTTGCTGCTTTCTGCCCGTCTTGTGGCATAAAAGCTTGTTTCACGCTGTCCTCGAAGTGGATCCAAGTGTGGCACTTTGACAATATTGGCCTTGTACATAACAGTAAGGCCACCCACATCCCTCCTATGTTGAAGGCCCTGCTGAAATGACAGATCTATCCAGGATGGGTCCAGGCGAGAGACGAGACGTCTTGCTCTGTTCTCTACACTGTCAAGCAGTCGCAGATGAGAGGGGGGGGGGCAGACGAACCAAGAAAGTGGAGCATACTCAAGGTGTGAGCGTACTTGTGCCTCGTACAGAATCTTGTAACCCCTACTGTCAAGCAGATGCGAGATACGGCGAAGTGCTGTAAGCTTCCTGGCTGCCTTGTTTGCAAGATTTACAACATGGTTCTTCATGGTTAGTTTGGAGTCAAATTTCACCCCAAGGATATCAACTTCTTCTCCAGGTGCCAACACCCTCCCATTCATCCTTACTACTGCACCAGCATTACCATCATGGTGCCTAGAGACGATCATCATTTGCGTTTTCTCAGGTGCAAATGTTACTTGCCATCTATTTCCCTAAGCTAATATAGCTCTCAGCTGGTGATTGATGTAGCTTAGAGCAGGTGGCATTTCTTCTCTTGGATAAGTGAATGTCAGTGTACAGTCGTCTGCATATGCATGTGATTCTGGGATGAGATGAAGAAGGTCGTTGAAGTAGACATTCCATAACAATGGTCCCAGCAAGCTTCCTTGTGGAACACTTGCCCCAATAGGATGTCTTGCTGATTCCATTCCATTGAGAACTACACTTAGAGATCTATCATGAAGGTAATCACTGAGGAGACATAGCGTAGAGCCTGCAATTCCCAGTGCTTGAAGTTTTGCTAAGAGGCCCTGGTGCCACACCCAGTCGAAAGCGCCAGCAATGTCCAGTGCTACCACACAGCTGACTTTGGATTCATCCAGTGACTGGTGCCACTTAGTGGAGAGGTTTAACAACAGAACAGCAGCAGAGTAACCTTTCCTGAAGCCATACTGACTATCACAAAGTAGTGAGTGGTAGTCAAAAAACTCTGTCATTTGTCTTGAGATTATTGTCTCAGGGATCTTACCAGTGATTGACAGGAGTGACACTGGTCTGTAGTTGCTGATTTCTGCTCTGCTCTTCTTTTTGTGAACAGGGACTACATTTGCCTCTTTCCATAGAGAGGGCCATTTACATTGGACTAGGCAGTGCTGAAAGATGCGAGTTAGAGGTGCTGCTAGTTGGTCTGCACATCTTCTCAGCAATCTTGGGCTCAACTTGTCTGGGCCCACAGCCTTTTCTTGGTCAAGCGATTTAAGAAGGAAATGCACCTCCTCCTGCCTTGTCACCACTGACAGTTTTGACACAGTTCTTGCAGCTAGCCAAGGAGGGTCCCTTGCTGGATCAGGAACTTGCATTTTGGTAGCAAAGTGTTCAGCAAAGAGGTCCGCCTTCTCTTGACTACTAGTAGAGGTGGTCCCATCCTGTCGATTTAGAGGTGGAATGAGTTCATCAGGCAGATAACCTTGTCTGTCCTTGACCAGGGACCACCAGGTTTTGGAGCCTACCCTACCTGATGCTAGCTTTCTTTAAATGTCCACCTCCCATTTAGCAATGGCCCACTTTTGAACGTCACCCATATGCCTACAGGCTTGCCTGTGCAAGTTCCTGTTATAGGTGGTAGGATGTCTCTTATACCTTCACCATGCTTTGTACTTAGCAGTAGCAGCCTCTCTACAATGAAAGCCAAACCAAGGCTGATCTGTAGGCTTCGTTACATATTGCCGGTGAGGAATGTGTTCTTGTTGTAGATTAAGGATGTGTCCAGTGAAGGCTTTCACTTGGTTGTCAACATCCTCTTGGAGAAGAGCATTCCAATCGGTGGTGGCGAGCTCAGAGAAAAGGGCTGACCAATTACCTCTTTCCGATAGCCAGGGTGGTGCGTGTGGACTCCTCACCTCGTTCTGTTGGGATCTTAACCCTTTCAGGGTCCGTCCCGTAGATCTACGGCTTTACGTTCAGGGTCCAAACCGTAGATCTACGCCATGAGCTCAGCTCACTCTGATAAACTGTGAGTGGTACATTTGGACCTAGATATGAGAGAATACATCTATGTGGTATGTGTGCACCACATAAAACAGATCCTGCAGCACACTGTGTATAATGAGAGAAAAAACTTAAATCATGATTTTTCGATTAAAACAGCAACTTTGCAGTGTTTTTTCGTATGTTTTTTATAGTTGTATTTGCGATTTCTTGGTCTCATTTGATAGAATGGAAGATATATTACAGAAATAGAGATGATTTTGATTGGTTTTAGCACTGGAAATGGCTTGAAACTGAGTTCAAAGTAGCGGAAATGTTAAATTTTTGCCGATATTCAAGAGTAAACAAACGACCTCACACGTCTAATACATGTCAGCTGGTGGGTCTAATATACATTCACAAATATGGTGATGATATTTATACAATTATTACAGTATTGCATAACAGTAAATCTTCTATTTTTTGGTGTGAATAAAAATTCATTATGTGAATAAAAAATCAAAATGGAATTTATTTGTAAAGCCTCAAAACATAACTAATGAACAGAGGAAATGTTAGTTTAGTGCCAAGAATGCCTACATTGTTTATTCTGGACCCTATTTTGAAATTGGAATATTTTGAACTTTGTGTTAAATTGGCCAAATTAACAATTTCCGATCACTTTATTTTGTAGTTGAAACAGTTGACTTGGCGATTTCTTGTGCTCAGTCGATAGAATAGAAGTAATACTAGTGAAATAGCTAAGAATTTGGTTGATTGGAATAATGTGATTGGCCTAAAATGGGAGTCGAAGTCGGCAAAATTGCCGATTCGTAAATGTCGCTGACACATCAAAATTCGCGAGAGCATAATTTCGTCAATTTTCCACCAAATTTCGTACGTTTTGTTTTATTACCTTCACAAAAAGATTCTCTACGATTTCATAAGAAAAAATAACAAATTTTTTTTTTGAAAATTCTTGGACACTGGTGCATGACTCAAGATTTGGGCCTTGGACCCTGAAAGGGTTAAGTGTCGTAAAAATAGCCTTGTGGTCAGACGATCCAACTTAGCCGAGAGGTTGACAAGTGACTATACCATCTGCCAGATCACTCACTACTGGGTCAAGGGAGGAGCCAGAGATGTGAGTAGGGAAATCAACAAAGTTTCTCATGTCAAACACTGCAAGAAGGTCATCAAAGTCCCTCTGTATAAGGTGTTAGTTGAGGTCACCAACAATTATGATATGTTGACAGTTGTGTTGTAGCAGAAGGGAGTCAATATTTTCCATTAGGAAGTTGATGGGGTCTGCATGTTGCCACTGAGGTCTGTACATTGCACATGCTAGTACAGAGGTACTAGTGTTCATGCAGATCTTGAAGAACATCATTTCAAGATGTGCAGGGGTGGCAACATCAATGTGCAAGGCATGAACACTTTTAGAGAAGCACATAGCAACACCTCCTCCTTGCCCTTGCCTGTCTCTTCTCATCCATGAGGTGTAGCCAGCAATTCTTGCAAAATTTCCTGGAGTCCTGTCATCCAAAAATGTTTCAACAACAGCTATCATGTTGGGACGTCGAGTGTTCACAAAACTATGTGTGAGCTCTCCAACATTAGTAATGAAACCTCTAATGTTGGCTGACAGGATGCTGATAGACTGGCTCCTCATGATGTCGTCAGCTTGATGTGGTGGGTGTGTAGGGCATGTAAGGTGCCTGCCCTTGAGACAGGTAGGGTACTGAGGCAGCTGCAGGGATGTAGGTCTGTGGTCTTGTATAAGGCACAATACCACCTACTAGGTAGTAGGTTGGTAGACAGCAACCACCCAGGGAAGTACTACCGTCCTGCCAGATGACTGTGAAACAGAAACCTGTAACTGTTTTGCATGATGGTAGGATTGCTGGTTTCTTTTTCTGTCTCATAAACACGCAAGATAACAGGGATATCTTGCTACTCCAACTTACACTTTGGACACACTTCATAGACACGCACATGCATATATATATACATACATCTAGGTTTTTCTCTTTTTTCTAAATAGCTCTTGTTCTTCTTTATTTCTTCTATTGTCCATGGGGAAGTGGAAAAGAATCTTTCCTTCGTAAGCCATGCGTGTCGTATGAGGCGACTAAAATGCCGGGAGCGATGGGCTAGTAACCCCTTCTCCTGTAGACATTTACTAAAAAAGAGAAGAAGAAAAACTTTATAGAACTGGGATGCTTGAATGTGCGTGGATGTAGTGCAGATGACAAGAAACAAATGATTGCTGATGTTATGAATGAAAAGAAGTTGGATGTCCTGGCCCTAAGCGAAACAAAGCTGAAGGGGGTAGGGGAGTTTCAGTGGGGGGAAATAAATGGGATTAAATCTGGAGTATCTGAGAGAGCTAGAGCTAAGGAAGGGGTAGCAGTAATGTTGAAGGATCAGTTATGGAAGGAGAAAAGAGAATATGAATGTGTAAATTCAAGAATTATGTGGATTAAAATAAAGGTTGGATGCAAAAAGTGGGTCATAATAAGCGTGTATGCACCTGGAGAAGAGAGGAATGTAGAGGAGAGAGAGAGAGATTTTGGGAGATGTTAAGTGAATGTATAGGAACCTTTGAACCAAGTGAGAGAGTAATTGTGGTAGGGGACCTGAATGCTAAAGTAGGAGAAACTTTTAGAGAGGGTGTGGTAGGTAAGTTTGGGGTGCCAGGTGTAAATGATAATGGGAGCTCTTTGATTGAACTTTGTATAGAAAGGGGTTTAGTTATAGGTAATACATATTTTAAGAAAAAGAGGATAAATAAGTATACAAGATATGATGTAGGGCAAAATGACAGTAGTTTGTTGGATTATGTATTGGTAGATAAAAGACTGTTGAGTAGACTTCAGGATGTACGTGTTTATAGAGGGCCCACAGATATATCAGATCACTTTTTAGTTGTAACTACACTGAGAGTAAAAGGTAGATGGGATACAAGGAGAACAGAAGCATCAGGGAAGAGAGAGGTGAAGGTTTATAAACTAAAAGAGGAAGCAGTTAGGGTAAGATATAAACAGCTATTGGAGGATAGATGGGCTAATCATCAGGGAAGAGAGAGGTGAAGGTTTATAAACTAAAAGAGGAAGCAGTTAGGGTAAGATATAAACAGCTATTGGAGGATAGATGGGCTAATGAGAGCATAGGCAATGGGGTCGAAGAGGTATGGGGTAGGTTTAAAAATGTAGTGTTAGAGTGTTCAGCAGAAGTTTGTGGTTACAGGAAAGTGGGTGCAGGAGGGAAGAGGAGCGATTGGTGGAATGATGATGTAAAGAGAGTAGTAAGGGAGAAAAAGTTAGCATATGAGAAGTTCTTACAAAGTAGAAGTGATGCAAGGAGGGAAGAGTATATGGAGAAAAAGAGAGAGGTTAAGAGAGTGGTGAAGCAATGTAAAAAGAGAGCAAATGAGAGAGTGGGTGAGATGTTATCAACAAATTTTGTTGAAAATAAGAAAAAGTTTTGGAGTGAGATTAACAAGTTAAGGAAGCCTAGAGAACAAATGGATTTGTAAGTTAAAAATAGGAGAGGAGAGTTATTAAATGGAGAGTTAGAGGTATTGGGAAGATGGAGGGAATATTTTGAGGAATTGTTAAATGTTGATGAAGATAGGGAAGCTGTGATTTTGTGTATAGGGCAAGGAGGAATAACATCTTGTAGAAGTGAGGAAGAGCCAGTTGTGAGTGTGGGGGAAGTTCGTGAGGCAGTAGGTAAAATGAAAGGGGGTAAGGCAGCTGGGATTGATGGGATAAAGATAGAAATGTTAAAAGCAGGTGGGGATATAGTTTTGGAGTGGTTGGTGCAATTATTTAATAAATGTATGGAGGAGGGAAAGGTGCCTAGGGATTGGCAGAGAGCATGCATAGTTCCTTTGTATAAAAGCAAAAGGGACAAAAGAGAGTGTAAAAATTATAGGGGGATAAGTCTGTTGAGTATACCTGGTAAATTGTATGGTAGAGTTATTATTGAAAGAATTAAGAGTAAGACGGAGAATAGGATAGCAGATGAACAAGGCGGCTTTAGGAAAGGTAGGGGGTGTGTGGACCAGGTGTTTACAGTGAAACATTTAAGTGAACAGTATTTAGATAAGGCTAAAGAGGTTTTTGTGGCATTTATGGATTTGGAAAAGGCATATGACAGGGTGGATAGGGGGGCAATATGGCAGATGTTGCAGGTGTATGGTGTAGGAGGTAGGTTACTGAAAGCAGTGAAGAGTTTTTACGAGGATAGTGAGGCTCAAGTTAGAGTATGTAGGAAAGAGGGAGATTATTTCCCAGTAAAAGTAGGCCTTAGACAAGGATGTGTGATGTCACCGTGGTTGTTTAACATATTTATAGATGCGGTAGTAAGAGAAGTAAATGCGAGGGCCTTGGCAAGAGGCGTGGAGTTAAAAGATAAAGAACCACACATAAAGTGCGAGTTGTCACAGTTGCTCTTTGCTGATGACACTGTGCTCTTGGGAGATTCTGAAGAGAAGTTGCAGAGGTTGGAGGATGAATTTGGTAGGGTATACAAAAGAAGAAAATTAAAAGTGAATAAAGGAAAGATTAGGCGATGAAAGATTGGATATCAGATTGGAGGGAGAGAGTATGGAGGAGGTGAATGTATTCAGATGTTTGGGAGTGGATGTGTCAGCGGATGGGTCTATGAAAGATGAGGTGAATCATAGAACTGATGAGGGGAAAAGGGTGAGCGGTGCACTTAGGAGTCTGTGGAGACAAAGAACTTTGTCCTTGGAGACAAAGAGGAGAATGTATGAGAGTATAGTTTTACCAATGCTCTTATATGGGTGTGAAGCATGGGTGAAGAATGTTGCAGCGAGAAGGCTGGAGGCAGTGGAGATGTCATGTCTGAGGGCAATGTGTGGTGTGAATATAATGCAGAGAATTCGTAGTTTGGAAGTTAGGAGGAGGTGCGGGATTACCAAAACTGTTGTCCAGAGGGCTGAGGAAGGGTTGTTGAGGTGGTTCGGACATGTAGAGAGAATGGAGCGAAACAGAATGACTTCAAGAGTGTATCAGTCTGTAGTGGAAGGAAGGCGGGGTAGGGGTCGGCCTAGGAAAGGTTGGAGGGAGGGGGTAAAGGAGGTTTTGTGTGCGAGGGGCTTGGACTTCCAGCAGGCATGCGTGAGAGTGTTTGATAGGAGTGAATGGAGACAAATGGTTTTAAATACTTTACGTGCTGTTGGAGTGTGAACAAAGTAACATTTATGAAGGGATTCAGGGAAACCGGCAGGCCGGACTTGAGTCCTGGAGATGGGAAGTACAGTGCCTGCACTCTGAAGGAGGGGTGTTAATGTTGCAGTTTAAAAACTGTAGTGTAAAGTACCCTTCTGGCAAGACAGTGATGGGGTGAATGATGGTAAAGTTTTTCTTTTTTGGGCCACCCTGCCTTGGTGGGAATCGGCCAGTGTGTTAATAAAAAAAACAAAAAAAAAAACACGTGCTGGGCTGGGATAGGAGTAGCTGAGTGGGTGACGTGTGAGTGTGTTCACCAATTCAGAGATCCTGCTGGTTTGTTCTGAGAACAGGTCTCTAAACAGGTGGTCCTGTCTGTCAAGTTCCTTTTTCTTCCGACACTGGTCCTCCTAATGTCCTTTCTTGTAGCAGTAATTGCAACTGGTATCTCGCAGGCAGTTACTGGCAGTGTGCCTCTTCCGGTGAAAGCGAGAGCACACCCTAGGTGCCTGGGAGGGTCGACTATGATTTGTTGCACCTCCTGTGTTCTGCAGATTTGTCCTCAGGTTCTGCCGCTGGAACTGTGATAGTGGAGGGTGAGACGGCTGTAGATGTCTTCCTCCTCCACGTCCTCTGCCCCGTCCTCTACCAGTTCTGACAGATGTGCCCCTGCTGTTCGTACTTTGGCACAGTAGGTGATCAGGTGAAGTGATAGTTCCCTGATTATTAACTGCACCAATCTCTGGTGGAGAAACTCCTGACTCAGAACTTGCTGATGAAGCACTGCTGCCAGATTCTGGAATAGTGTCGGCAGGTGTGCTGACAGGTGTAGGATCAGAGATGGTATGTGCATTGTCAAGTGGACTGGCAGTGGCTGAAGCAGAGATGTCAGGTGTAGGAGAATTAACAGATCCAAGGCTTCCCTCATTGCTGGGAAGAGGATTTGTTCCTTCTGTGGTGGTCAGAGGAATTGTGTTAGAATTCCCAAAGGTAGTGTTTTGAACTCTGTAAATCTGTGGGACCTTAGCGATGACAGAATTCCACCAGTTATTTACCCCTGAGTTAAGCTCAGTGTGGGACTTCCAGTCTTTGTCAATAGTGTCACCATCAGCTGAGCAGCTTACGTCACTTGATGTAGGCTTGCACTGACCTTCTACAATAGCTTGAAGGTTATCTAATGATTTGAGGAGCTCATGAAGTGCTTCCCTGTGATGGATTATCTTTGCTGCAACTTTACAACACAGCCCAAGAGGGCAGTCTTGATCTTTGGACAGAAGTCCCTGAGGTAGGACTTCTGAACCTTCCTCCTGTAGCTCCAGGCTTGTATCCACATATACCACAGGATTATGGATATCCTTCAATTTTCTGAAATTTTCAACCTGGCTGCAACAAAATTCTTCTTCTGGAATGCAGTCTGTGAGGCAGTAGTTGGAACAAGTAGGTTCCTTGGATCTAAGAAGAATTTTGTCCCTTGTGGTATACCCACAAACACTGCAGTAACTACTGGGACAATAGCTGGATAGCATAGATATTCTTGCTATTTTGCGATGTGAAGTCATCTCAGAGGAGGTTTGTAGGTTTGCAATGAAGTTCTCTCCCTCTCTCTCTCTCTCTCTCTCTCTCTCTCCCCTCTCCCTCCTTCTTTCTCTCTCCTTCTTTCTCTCTCTCTCTCTCTCTCTCTCTCTTTTTCTTTTTTACACAGGGTTTGACAAGGTAAGGTTAAGGATCCCTAGCTTTATTGACAAGCTATTTACAGGTTAAGGATTTCTAACTTCATTGACAAGCTAAGAGCTGTTACCTACATCAGCTCATTTGAAAGCATTTTTATTGTTATGAAACATACAAATAGGGAACAGGATGAAGTTGGAGCCATCTGTGGGCCAGCATTTTCATCTGATCAACTGACTTTATCTCATTGACATCATAATGCTGTACGAATGTGTTCCAGACTTGAGTCATCCTGGTAATAAATGATCTCAGATGAAGTGATGTTCTGGAGAAGGGTACAGCCAGAGTGAAGTTGCTGCTTTCTGTCCGTCTTGTGGTATAGAGACTTGCTTCACGCTGTCCTCGAAGTGGATCCAAGTGTGGTACTTTGACAATATTGGCCTTGTACATAACAGTAAGGCCACCCACATCCCTCCTGTGTTGAAGGCTCTGCTGAAATGACAGATCTATCCAGGATTGGTCCAGGTGAGAGATGAGACATCTTGCTCTGTTCTCTACTCTGTCAAGCAGTTGCAGATGAAAAGGGGGGCAGGCAAACCAAGAAAGTGGAGCATACTCAAGGTGTGAGCATACTTGTGGCTCGTACAAAATCTTGCAACCCCTACTGTCAAGTAGATGCGAGATACAGCGAAGTGCTGTAAGCTTCCTGGCTGCCTTGTTTGCAAGATTTACAACGTGGTGTTTTTATGGTCAGTTTGGAGTCAAATTTCACCCCAAGGATATCAACTTCTTCCCCAGGTGCCAACACCCTCCCATTCATCCTTACTACTGCACTGGCATTACCATCTCGGTGCCTAGAGATCATCATCATTTGTGTTTTCTAAGGTGCAAATGCTACTTGCCAACTATTTCCCCAAGCTGATATAGCTCTGAGCTGGTGATTGATATAGCTTAGAGCAGGTGGCATTTCTTCTCTTGGATAAGTGAATGTCAGTGTACAGTTGTCTGCATATGCATGGGATTCTCTCTCTGACTCTCTCTATGTTTGTAATTTGTGATAAGGTGTAAGATCTTGTCTGTACCATCCATTATATGTACCGTATTATTAACACCCATACAAGAAGTCTCTGATTGTATTTTTAGTGAGGTGTTTATCATATTAAGTAGTAGTAAGCTGAGTTAAGTATAATTGGAAGTGTTCATTGAACTTGAACCCTTGTGTCATATGATCTATTTTAGACTTCTGACTTTATAGTAAATATTTGTTCTTGCATAAGCTATAAGCGAGGAATTCTTGCGTTGTGAGTCTTACACGAGATATCATCACTGGAAAACATGGCAACTGTCATAGAGGAACCTATTTCTGCAGTTGATTTAATTGAGGATTACTTCGAGACCTTTAAAAGTAAACAAAGGCGAAAAAGTGAGAAAGGACTACAGCGCCGACGTAGTCAGACTCACTTGACTCGTAGGCAATGTGAAACTAAACATCCTTGGTGCACACGGTGCAAGAAATCTTTCTTCAAAGGAAGAATGTGTTAAGCTGAACTTCCCTGACAACACCCTGATGCCTGCTAAGTGTGCATGGCTAATGGAAGCTGTAAAGAAACATTCTAAGGCAAGAATCCAATTTAGGAAAAACCCACACAACTTTGTGTTTGTGGAACAGAGTGAAGAACTAATCAATGATGTACTTAATGCACCTTACGGGGGTATTAAGCTGCTCCCACCTCCATCACACACTGATCACTTTAAAAAATGGGTCAGTATCATAATCTTTGGATACCCTCTCTACATGGACCCATCCCATCTGACTCTCAGTGAGCATATCATCAAGCCTAAAAGACTTAAAGGAAGATCTCAAATTATTGCTAGCTGGGTAGGCCCTGTGCCTCTTCTCTGAAATATCTGGGTGTCTGGTTGACATTTCCTAAACATCGAAGTCTACCTACCCCCCTCAGCGCAGGTGTTAGAAATGCCAGCACTATGGCCATGTTGCAGTAGTCTGTGAAAGGCTACATTCTTGGTGTGGTAAGTGTGCTGGGAAACATTCCACTAGAGAATGCACAGTAGGCCTTGACAGCCAAAAATTTAAGTGCATTAACTGTAAAGAAGTTGGGGTTACAGTTTCCCATAAGGACTGCCGTCAGAATCCAAACAACCTTCGACATCAACCTGATAACAGTCCTTTAATGGTAATTGAAGATGAGGCCATCCAGTCTACCACAGCCAGATCTGAGGCTGAACCTCTGGAAAGTGTGGAAGAGCCCAACCTCCCTGCAAAGGATTCTGGTAATACCAGAATGCCATCACACACACTAGTTGTGGAGAAGTGCAGCAATCTCCATTCAGTTTCAAGCAATTTGTAAGAAAGAAGCCCGTGACTCTTAGTTTCAAAGGTTGCCTTGGATCTGGCTGCCAAGATGCCGAAAATGCTTAGCCCTTTGACTGTCAAAAGCCCATTTCTGAAACTGTCATTCTGTGTCGAAAAATTTTTAGAAAAAAAAAATTCTTATGAAATGATAGAGAATCTTTTCCCAATGCTAAGGATACAAAAGTATGAAATTTGATTGGAAACTTACAGAATTACGCTCCCGTGAAGTTAGCGATCTCGGCGATATATACACACTGACGATTCCGCCGACTTTGAGCCCTGTTTTCAGCCAACTCCATTGTTCCAGTCGACCAAACTTATAGCTATTTCTTTAGAACTTCATTTTTTCTATCAAATGAGTACAAGAAACCACCCATTTACAGATTTCAACTACCCAATAAAGTGGTCAGAAATTGGCAATTTGGCCAATTTAACGCAAATTAAAAATGATGCCAATTTCAAAATAGAGTCCTGAATAAACAATGCAGACATTCCTGGCACTAAAATAACATATCCTCTGTTCATTAGTCACATCTCTAGGCCCCTCTTATATTACTCTTGCTTACTATTTTGATTTTTTATTCACACAAAAAATAGATTTACTGTTATGCAGACTTCTGCATTATTGTAAAAATAGTATAAATATCAGTGCACTAGTGAAAGAATATTAGAATTCCCAGTTGAACTGTATTGGACATGTGGTGTGATCTGCTTATTCTTGAACACTGGTAAAAATCAAACATTTCTGCTACTTTGAGCTCAATTTCAAGGTCATTTTTATCACGAAACTAATAAAAATCATCTCTATTTCTGTAATATGTTTTCCATTCTATCAAATGAGACCAAGAAAACGAGAATACAACCATAAATACTATAGGAAAATACACCACAAACTCGGCGTTTTAATACCAAAACATGGTCAGATTTTTTTTTTCTTTATGTACTGCGTGCTGCAGAATTTTTTTTTATACAGTGCACACTGACCACACAGACCCATTCTCTCACACGTGGGTCTACCAGCTTTCTCCTGCTTGATTTGAAGCCACTAGAATTATTGAGCATATAGTAGACCGTCATTTAGCACAAGTTTATTAGGCACGATTTAGGTATAGCAAGATTAACCCTTAAATGGTCCAAACAAATCGATGTTCAAATTCGTAGTGCTACAAATGTAGATCTACTTTTTTTTACATATTTTCAAATGTAACAAAAAAAAATGTAAAGTTTTTTTTACACGTTTTCAAATGTAAAACAAAAAAGATCTACATTTTTTTTACATACTTTCAGATGTTGAAAAAACGTATATATACGTTTGGACCATTTAAGGGTTAAAGAATTGCGGCTCAATTTTATGTAACACGTCGTAAGATGAATTCTATCACGGTTCAGTCTGCGGGAAGGAAAAAAAAAAATTCCCTTTTCCTCAAGCGGCCGCCTTGTTGTGGATCAGCAGGGAAGACCTCCCCCCAACACCACCCCACCATCCCAGCATTCGTACTTCATACGTGTCCAGTCCAACTTCTCTGATACAAGCTTGTGATTATGAATTGTGTTTTGATCTTTTAATTGCTATATCTTGTATATACCAAGCAATCATAACACCCAGTAGGCATACCAGTCTTGCTCAAAGTGGCAAGAAAAGGTGTAAGCATTTAAGTCTTAGAATTAACGAAGGTAACAAAGATATTAGACAAGACATGCTGTGGCCATAATGAAGTGTTACTTTGTACACATAAAAAAGGTATACATAAGTTTGTGTGACTGACTTACTGAGTGACTGATTTGACTTGCTGAATGATTTGACTATCAGCGTATTAGAACTTTTTCCTCGCCTATTCTTCTTATACTCCTTGACTATAAGTCTTGGTATGGGGGAGTGTGAGGGAAAAGTTCAACAGATAGGAGTAGCGAGCGAGTGAGTATATGGTAACAATAGTTTGATTGCCAGCTGCTTGTTAAGGTAGGGTCAGTCTAGCTCCCGCTATCCCCTCCCCCCCTTCCTCCCCACCCCTAAAGGTGATGTGTGGGGCTCCGGCCAAACAGTAATCACTCGACTCACAGCTCCCAGCACAACTGTAAGTAAAAGCCTCTGCTCCTATTCTTGTGGATATTGGTTGAAAGCTACACTTTTGACCAATAATAAACTTGGTCCTTTCAATTTTAAGCTCCCCATGAGACTTAGATAGTCACCACCTTTTTTAAGTATCTTGCACTTATCATGGAGAGTGATTTCTTAAGCAGTGGGTAACCTGTCTCTCTTTCCAGCTTGGAATGACAGATCGGGTCACCTGCCAACCAACGAGAAGTGTTGAAGGAGACGGACTGAATCAGGTCCTGAGACATCACTGTTTGATCTACCTACCTGATTAATTGTAGTTGAGCACAGGATACTACCCCTCATCTTTGCAGTGGTAAAGAACCTGAGTTCCTGTCATCTGGACTGACTATTCAAGGCTATAGACTCTGTGAAGAACTAGTCATTGGGTTGTCACCAACACCTGTGACCCCCCCACATCATCATCAATGGCTACAATTTCTATAAGATGGTGTCAACATCAACCAGACACCCCAGTTTACTTGTACATATTAGCGTTGAATTCAAATGGCAATTTTTCATTTCATTTTTCTTTCAAGTAGGATACACCTTTATATTTCAATGTTTTATCTTTGCATTAATAAATAATAAAGTGTTTATCTTTGTGAATTATTATTTCTTTTTCTATTCATTAATTTTCCTGAGGAGGAGCCAGTCTTGGTAATACTGTCTGAAGTTGTTACAGGGCTGAGTAAGCCTTCACAAGTATACATGTATGTACATGGTATACAGGCCTAGCTGACATCAGTGACATACTACTATATAGAAAGCCCCTTGTTATGCTAAGCATTTCAGGCAAATTAGGTCAGTGTCCCAGGATAAGACCCACACCAGTCCACTAACACCTAGGTACCTATTTACTGATGGGTGAACTTAGACAACAGGTGCAAAGAAACACGCCCAATGTTTCTACCCTGGCTGAGAGTCGAATATTTACCAAAAATCATATATGGCTAGCCCAAGCCAGGTACTAGAAATAAGCCAATTTGTCTGACTTTGGGTTATCCTAGTTTCTCTACACACATGCTGCTGTGTGTGATAATCTATGTAGAGAAAGAAGCTTTTTTGTTTCAGTTTTATGGTGCAGTACGAGTGTACATCATAGTTAGCCATGTGCTACACTCCGTTTTCTCTAATATAAGCCCCAAGACAGGGATAGGAGACTGGTACTTGTATTTCATATCCTCTTCATACCTCTGTTGAGCTGCTCGGTATTATGCCAAATATTATTTGGCATAATACTCCAAATATTATTAAATACTCCAAATATTATTTGGCATAAATACTCCTGGAGTATTTAACCCTTTCAGGGTCCACAGACCCTCTCAGAGACTTGGACTCAGGGTCCCCCAAATTTCAAAAAAAAAAAAAAAAAAAAAAAAAATTTATGAAAAGATAGTTTTTTTTTCTAAACATTATAGGCTAAACAAAATTTTTTTACCATCAATACTTACCGAGATATGGAGGTGTAAAGTTGACAGAAAATGCCTGGTATGTGGTAACAATGCCGACTGCCGTCACCCAGTATTATTTTTTTTGTTTTGTTTTTTAGGTACTATTTTCTATTATTTTTTTATTTTTTTTTTCCAAGTAACTTTTATGGCATGTGAGACCAATATTAGCACTATTTTATAAGTTTTTCTCTTTATTTACTACACAATAACTCCACAAACACTTTGTCCTTATATTGTTTATAATTGTTGTTTTCACACACAAACGATATAAAATGTTGTTTATCACTATTTTTCTATATTTTATATACACATATACAGTCACAGGGAATGTTTCTAGACGTTCTGCAGCCTGTGGAAGTCTTTGAAACATGGTGTCATGCACAGTGGTGTTATACACTCCTTACACATAAAACGAGTGTCTCTGCGTCGTTGTGGGCGTTTTTTTTTATGTGCACAGACGTAACACCTCTTCTGAGCCTTTTTCTTGAAAGCAGTAGCAGGCAGTTTCACTAGGAAGTGATCACCATGGTTTGTTTCTGGTCCTCATCTTATACATATTATAAGCATTGAGCATGGAAATGTCCAGAAGATGGAAAAAGAGTTTTATGTACCACTTATTACTCTTGCGAACACAATCAGCAAACCCAATCTGCATGTCACATTTGTCCACTAAGCGTATATTGAGGGTGTAATCAATCACAGCTGCAAGTTTTAGAATGGGTTCATTGTTCTCTCTATGGTGCCTGCCAGTGTTTGTCATTTCGTTAAGGTGAGCTGATGACAACAATGTGACATCTCGTTTGTCATGCCACCAAAATGCCATGATGTCATTGGCAGCAAACACCTGAACCTCACCTGTACAAGTGCCAGTGTCAAACCTGGGCATATGTTTACAATTTGCACGCACTGTGCCACACACATCTGTCATGTTCACTCACAAAAAAATCACTGAGTGAGGGGCTTGTGTACCAGTTATCAGTATATAATATATGCCCCTTTCCAAGGTATGGTTCTATCACTGTTCTAACCACATCACCAGAGATCTCGCCCAATAACTTCCTGGTATTTTGCAATGTATAACTTCCAGTGTACACAACAATATCCAATACCAGACCACTGTAACAATCACAAAGCACAAACAACTTTATACCAAAGCATTTCCTCTTGCTTGGTATGTACTGCTTGAAAGAGAGTCTTCCTTTGAACAGAATCAAAGACTCGTCAACTACAAGCTTCCTGAAGGGATAAAAATACAAATTGAATTTCTCTTTCAGATACACAAACACATTCCTAATCTTATATAACCTGTCGTTTCTGTCAGGCATAGTTTTGTCTGAGAAGTGAAGCATACGTAATAGTAGCACAAATTGATTCACTCCCATTATATCACTGAAACCTGGAGTTGCAATCAGGCGGTCTGTTGACCAGTATGATTTCACACTGTGCTTATACACATGTGGCATAAGCATTATTGTGACAAAGAAAAGATACATCTCAGCCACAGTTGTCTCCTTCCACCTGTGTAGCCATGAGCTTGGTGAAAGTACTGTGTTTGCCATGGTGTACTCGTAGTATCTATTGCTTTCCTGACAATAACTTCCATCAGGGGTTCGTCGAAAATAACTCGAAACATTCCAGCTCAGTGGCATTGTTCCCCAGTGTACAACATGGTCGTATTCCACTTTGGCTTTCATCAAACTGGTGGGGATTTGGAACAAAACTGACAGCTTCCTGCCAATCCCAGGTACGGTCTGCTGGTGTGTACTGGACAATGACAGGTGGTTGTGGTTGTGGAGGTTGTGGTTGTGGAGGCTGGTGTGGTGGGTGGGTGGGTGGGGGATGGTGGCCTTTGTTGTAGATCAGCTGAGGCAGCGGCGTGGGTGGCAGCATGGCCCACTGCTGGTGCCTCACCGCCGGCACCACCACTACCACCACCATGCACATTTTCCATCCCAATTGCAACACTATCATCGTCATTTTCACTGCCTGTTCCTGTTGTACAGCCACGGGATGTACTCCGAGATGTACTCCTTCCCCTTGGAATAGCATATGGCACACTACCAGAGCGCATATATTGTTGAATATACTGACACTTCACTGGAGAATATTGCACTTCACTATCACTACTGGAACTGGTTTGAAGAGCTTGTAGTTCATATTCGCTATCACTATCATCTCCATTGCTCACATCTGAGTCCGGGATTTGGGAAAGGAGTTTCCTCTTTGATTCTGGTATAACTGAACGTGAACAAGACGGCCCAGCAGCAGAGGTGGAAGGCTGAGGGTCGTCTGGGTTTTCCTCACTATTACCGATATTATGGTCATTAGTTTCGGTGAAAACCTCACCAAAACCTTGAAATTCATCTTCACTGGCACTTCCATCTGTATTAGAACTGTCACTGGGGAGAAAAAGTGTCCCAATTTGCCGAGGAGTGAGGAGCTTCTTACCGCGAGGCATGGCGAACAACGTCTACTAAAATGGCGTTCCCACAATGGGCCACTGGGTCCCTGATTTTTTTCTACCACGCACACCGACCCCACACACCCATTCTCTCACACCTAGGCCTACCAGCCTTTTCCCGCGAGATTTGAAGGCGCTAGAATTTATGCGTTCTAGTACGTCAAGGACCCTGGTGCGTAAGCCGTACTAGTACGGCCGAAACCCTGAAAGGGTTAACATGTTTTTATGTTATTTATATTATTTATTATGTCATATTTGACAGGCAAATAAGCCTTAGTGTTGATATTAGCATAATAATATAGCATATTCCCCATGCATCATGAGACTGAGCTCATAGCAACCGACAGTGGCTTCAAAGCCACCTTATCTTTAATGGACAATGTATTGTGTAGGTGCTCTACACAACGAGAAGCATTTCTTTTATTCGTTGGAACCATTGTCAGTGCAATTCTACGCAATTCTACGATCACCTGTGCAGAGGACAGCAGCAAGACGATATAAACATTCCCCTACTCTCCACTATCATCAGCCTCAATTTTTTCTTCAAGTGTTACAGCGATAATATTTTTTTTTAGAGACATTTGCGAGTGTTGAGACATTTTTTTTTTTCTATGTTCCCAGTGATTTTTCTCTTAGTGACATTCAGTGACTCTTGATCAGACTCAGTGTTTATCATGTACTGATTGCATTAATTTCTTTTAATCTCCTTAATTCAGTGTTAATTTTCGTGCATTATCTTATGTCTATTGTGTTGTGTGTCTTTTTATACACTTGAAGTAAGTACTTAGTGTTTTTCCTTTGTTGTGTGTGCAACATATGAGCAGTATAGAACTTGTGTTACACTTCAGAATCACCTTGTGTTCTCAGTATTCCAGTGAAGTATTTCAGTAAATTTTTCACCTCATATTCTGCATCACAACTCAGTGTTGTCTGTTATTTTTTTTTCTTCCCAGCATTTGTGTATTTTTGTTTTGTTCCCTGTGTGTTGAACATTCTTGTGTTCATATTCTTTTCATTCAGCCAGTGTCTAATTTGTCTTATTTCCACAGACAATAGTGCCATTATTTGGTGCAAGCAAGCAATCATTTTTTTTTACAAAATTTTTCACACATCAAGCTTCTTTGCAAGAAATCCCAGTATTGTGTTATATTGATGTGTTGTGTTCTGCATCACTGTAAGTGTTAAAACTTGTTTTGTTATGTGTTTTTTGCACCTATTATTTTTCATGTTTTATTGAACAAATTCACTCTTAGTGCAATTTTTAAGTTCTCCTTTTAAAGTAAATTGTTCTTTTGCTTGTTAAGTGTTGCTTGAGTGCAGTTAAGAGTTAAAGTGTTCATTTCTTGATATATTTCTTTTCTTGTGTGTTATAATTTTTATTATTGCACATTGATTCATTTTGCAATAATTCTTGTGCAAATATTGTGTTGCTATTAAAGTTTCCTTGCAGAAAATTTTATGAAGTACTTGTTGATTAGCAATTGTTAATTTGATATATTACTACAGTTTATTACAGTGCAGTTTCTTATGCTCTGTTCTGTGCATAGTATTTTATTCTGTCTGTGTCATTTTATTTTTATTTCAGTGAATTGTGTGTCTGTTTTAATTTTTGCACAAGTTTATTGAGTCCATTTTATCATTTTGTTGTGTATTTCCCTGTTGCATTGAAAGTAAAGACAACTCACTGTGCCATCCTTTCAATTTAAAGTAAAAGTTGAGCAAATTAGATTTGAGCAAAGTACAAGTTCTCTTGATTTTCAAGTGTTGTTCATTCAGTTGAATATTTTTGTGTGAGTTCTTTGCTTACTGTGTAACCTGTCAATTTTTAATTACTTATGCAGAATAGTTAAGCATTTTCTTCCATTTAAGCTTACTGTGTCATTCTCTCTATTTTTTTTTTGACTTATGCTCTTCAGTATTTTCACTGAGAAGATGTCCCAGTCACTTTTGAACATTCACTTAGTGTATCATTCCAGTCAAAGTCAATATGAATCAGTCCACAGTACCAATATTCCCTTACTGACTGAAAGACAATACCTAGCCCTTGAGCAATGTGTTTGTTCTCACAGCTTGTATCTGAGATTTGTTAAAGTGCTGCGAAATGTGAAGTTCAGATTAAGTTTCTATAGATCCGTGAATTACTTATTAACGTAGCCGAGCGGTCAGGCACTAGTAATTCTGTCACTCCCATCTGTGTTCCACCTATACCTTCAGACTTGCAGGATAGTGTTCCGTTGCCTCAAGTGTCCGGGGACACTCAGACTGCCTTGAGTGCACAGCCTATCCCTGCAATGACTGCTAGTTCGAGTAGTAGTTTCTCCACAGGGGATGCCTTGTCAGAAAACGATTACTTGCAACTAGTAATGCCATCTCTTGTTGATGTGACATGCTGTCTGCAGAAAGACGTCTCTGTTACAGCTAGTGTTCTCACTAGAGTGTCTGTTGTTGTTCCTAATGTTCCAGATGGTGATCCCATCCTAGTTGACAGTAATCAGTGTATTGTAAGAAGATATTTCTCGAGTAACTTTCACATGTTAACGTTTGTAAGTGTAGTTTCTTCATAGCTGATACCTCGTGTCACTGTGTGCGACTCAGATTGAATATCAGCATTGTTCACCGTGTTCATTTCTTTTCTCCTGTGCTTGCAGTTTGAGATAGTAGATTCGTTCTCCCTTGCTCATATTGCGTGTTATAGCGTTAATTTTTTCAACCGGGGGGAGTCATCCACTCCACCGAGTTTGTTCATTCCTCCAGTAAGAAAGAACTAATACCTTTATTCCAGAACAAACAGCCTACTGGAAGGTTAGCCAGAGGGACCTTGACTATCCAAGAGTTCAATCTCACTTTTGAACATTTACCTGGCAAGTCGAATGTAGTCGCAGATGCTTTATCGCGACACGTTAGTGTAGTTACTGCAGATCCTCCATTTACTGTTGAGGATGTCAAAAATGCCCAAAGAACCGATCCCTTGTGTTCTGGTGATTCGATTCCTGCTCCAGGAAGATCTTATTCTTACTGTGAAGCCACCAGCACCCATTAGTGACCTTGTAATGAGCCAAGAATTACTGTATCTAATAGTCGAGTTGAGTACTAGCAGACGAATTAGTAATTCCAGTCACTAGTGATTGTAGCTGTATCTTTTGTAGATACTCGTTTAGATCTCCCTCAGGCAAGGCATGTGTTAGCCATTGCAGAGGAATTCGATCCTCCCAGAGATAACCATTCTGCATACGTAAACCTTACCCTCGCAGAATTGGGTTTAAGTGTAAAGAGCCTGTATAATTAGATGTCCGAGATGAATGAAATTATCAACTGTGTGTTTTGTCATTAGCTGATCAGTTGTCAGAAATTTTCGTGTTCACGTTCCCTCCGTATTCTGAGAATTTGACAGTAATAGTCTGAGTGCGCACCAGATGCCTTTGCTGTTAATTGCACCTTGTATATATATATATATTTATTTCCTCAGAATCCGTAGAGTGCATGAATACAGATCGATCGATCAATTCCACCCATATTGTATAATGATTTGTTCTTATAGTTTGTAATGCATTACGTTAAAACTCATTACGTTAACACCCATTACGTCAAAATCATGTTGTACCATCCATTAGTTCTAAGTTATACATGAATTTGTTATTGTATAGAATCAGCCCAGATCCGCCTGCCTGTTCAGCCTATAGTATAGTAGTGTATGTCGGGACGACATACGTAACATGACCGAGCTGTCAGCATAGTTGCTGATCCCTGTATTCCCTGTATTATATAGCATAGCATATTAGTATCATCCATGTGCTTTAGATACAAGATCCCTTGTAGGCCTGTGGCTTTGTGTGACGTCACGGGTCGCAGATGTGTAGGCTCATACCTCTGCCCCGCTCTCACTCGGCGGCAGACCATTCAGCAGACAGGCAAGGCAGCTGGGCTCCATCCCTCACCATCTCAGACTGACAATATAGTTACCATCCCACAAGTGTGTCTACCTTCAACCTACGATATCTCCATTTAAGAACCCTTACGATACCATGGCCAGGGCTAAAAGTAAGCAGGTTATAACAATAAATGGAGAAAAAGAAATTGGAATTACTTATGCAGCAAGTAGCGCCACCAAACAGTACCAGCAGGTTGGTGTGGCGACCCTGGAAATTTGAAATTATGCTAGCCAAAATTAGTGCCGAATAACTGATGGAACCAGATGTCTGACTGCTGGATTTATGATGGCGGTCTGTATTAGGTCCTTAAGTAAACACTACGATGACCTCCTGGCACTCCTTGATTCCCTAAAGACAGCATTCTCCTGCATTATTCTCACTGAAACCTGGCTTAAGTAGGACACAGTAGATATCTACTCACTAGCAGGATATACAGCAACCCACAGCTGCAGACCATACCAAGTTGAGGGTGGTATTGCCATCTATTACTCTAATGAACTATCATGTTGTAACACTACTTGCTACAGTGATGAATATGGAGAATATATTTTTTGCAAATTTTACTGTAAAAAAACTTAAGATTCCTATAACAATCGGTGCCATTTACCAGATACCTCACACAAACATCCCAGATTTTAGTGACAAATTAAAAACACTAATAACAAACAACCAAATGAACAAGCACCACCTTCTCCTAGCCAGAGACTTCAACATTAACCTTGGCCTAACAGATTACCAACCAGTAACTGATTTCATCAACATAAACAACACACTACTCATTCCAGCTATAACAAAACCAATCAGGTTGAGACAAGTGCGACCATAATTGACCATATATGGACTAATATACTAACTCCCCTTAAATCAGGGATCACAGACAGCACTACTGACCACTACCCCACCTTCTTAACAAACATTAGTAAACAACCATTGGAATACAACAAGATCTCTTTTAGATTTTATGACGAGGTATCAATAAGTAACTTCACAACAGAGCTTGGTACAGTTGACTGGCCTACCGATTTCTCCAATGCCAATGGTAAAAATGATTGGATAGACATATTTCTAAACAAATTACTTAGACTATTTAGGTACAGGTACACCTAAGTATAATTATCAGTGTATATAAAATATGTATCTCCATGGGGAAGTGGAACAGAATTCTTCCTCCATAAGCCATGTGTATCATAAGAGGTGACTAAAATGCCAGGAGCAAGGGGGCTAGTAACCCCTTCTCCTGTGTACATTACTAACGTTAAAAAGAGAAACCTTTGTTTTTCTTTTTGGGCCACCCTGCTTCGGTGGAATATGGGTGGTTTGTTGAAAGATGAATATAAAATATCCTAAGTAGTAAGTTGGCAGACAGACAAACGCCTAGGAAGGTACTACCGTCCTGCCAAGTGAGTGTAAAACATAAGTCTGTAATTGTTTTACATGATGGTAGGATTGCTGGTGTCTCTTTTTTCTGTCTCATAAACATGCAGGATTTCAGGTAAGTCTTGCTACTTCTACTTACACTTAGGTCACATTACACATACATGTACAAGCATATAGTATATACACACCCCTCTGTGTTTTCTTCCATTTTTCTTACTAGTTCTTTTTTTTTTTTCTTAACATGTTGGCCATTTACCATTGAGGCAGGGTGACCCAAAAAGAAAGAAAAAACTTTCATCATCATTCAACACTTTCACCATCACTCATACATAATAACTGTTTTTGCAGAGGAGCTCAGATATGACAGCTTAAGACATTCCTCCATACTGCCAATATCCCAAACCCCTCCTTTAACCCTTTGAGGGTCCAGACCCCCAATCTGAAAATTCCCCACAGGGTCAAAAAAAAAAAAAAAAAAAAAAAAAAAAAAAAAAAAAAAATTAGGAAATGGTAGAGAATTTATTTCTGAAGGTAATAAAACAAAAAGTACAAAATTTGATAAAAAAAAAAATTCATGAATTATGCTCTCACGATTTTGCTGTGTCAGTGATATTTACACATCAGCAATTTTGCCCACTCTGAGTCCTATTTTTGGCCAATTACATTGTTCCATTAGACAAAATTCTTAGCTATTTTGCTATTCCAATTTATCTATTGAGAACAAAAAATCACCCAATCAATTATTTCAACTACCCAATAAAGTGATTGGAAATTGGTAATTTGGCCAATTTCACACAAAAGTTCAAAATTTTCCAGTATCAAAATACGGTCCAGAATAAACAATGCAGGCATTCCTGGCACTAAAACATTTCCTCTGTTTATTAGTTATGTTTCCAGGCTTTACTGATGAATTCCATTTAGATTTTTTATTCACATAAAGAATTTTTATTCACACCAAAAAACAGAAGATTTACTATTATGCAATACTGAAATAATTGTATAAATAATATCAGCACATTTTTGAACACATATTAGACCCACCAGCTGGCATGTATTGGACACGTGATGTGATTTGTTTACTCTTGAACATCGGAAAAAATCGAACATTTCTGCTACTTTGAGCTCAATTTCAAGCTATTTTGAGTACTAAAACCAATCAAAATCATCTCTATTTCTGTAATAATGTATATCTTCCATTCTATCAAATGAGATCAAGAAATCATGCATACATCCATAAAAACCAAATGAAAATACAATGCAAAGTCGTTGATTTAATCCAAAAACACGATCACATTTTTTTTTTCTCATTACGCACTGCGTTCTGCAGGATTTGTTTTATATGGTGCACACTTACCACACAGATGAATTCTCTCATATCTAGGCTCAAATTTACCACTCACAGCTCACCTGAGTGAGCTGAGCTCATGACATAGTACTACAGTTTGGACCCTGGCTTCGAAGACATAGAACTACAGTAATAAAAACACTCAAAGGGTTAAAGTGCAGACAGTGTACTTCCCATTTCCAGAACTGTTATGGGGCTATAGGACCCAACATGTATTTATAAGTAGCAGTTACTCTGAAATACCTAATTATATTGAATTGATGGGGACTTTGCTCTAAATGTCAGAAGGACTGATCAACCTTATGACTGAGAGGCAGCTGGGTCAAACCTATTTTTTCTCAATATAATAGGTTATACTATAGACACATAAACACACAATTTAAATAAGTAGTTTATAAAGTTGTATTTCCTTTTGTAAAAGTAAAATTAAGGTGTGGTAGAATTGTGGTAACTGGAGAATTGTGCTTGGCAACAGTCTTTTGTTTTGGTGGGAGGAGCTTAGGTAGGCTTCTCTCTCTCTCCCTCTAACTGACTCTCTCTCTCTGTGGCTGACCTTCAACCTGGCAGGATCTCTGGGTCCTTCTCCTATCTTTTGGGGCATCATGTGTGCTCCAGGGGTGAGTTTTTATAATTTAAGTTTTGGCCACCATACCCAGGGTGACTAAAGTGTGTCAAAACACTGGTTAGCCGAGAGTTATGTCAAGGAGAGAGAAGGAAGAGTGTTGGAACACACCATGTGGAGCACAGGATGGAGTGTGTAGATTTGTTTTGAAAATGGAGGCTGTGATTGTATATTCTGTACATATCTATTGAGAATACAGTTATATTTTTATAGTAGTAGTTTACATAACCTGTGAAGAGGGCTGGTGAAAGGGTATCAGAGACACTCAAGATGATCAGCCATGATGCAAGTATTACCCCTAGACAAATAAGGCCATTAAGTAAAAGCTACCCCACACTAGAACATGTAGTGAGAACCTTACTATCAAAGTAATAAGGGACAAACCAATGTAACAAGAACTTAAGTCCGGCTAACCGGATTCCTTGAATCCCTTCACAAAATATTACCCTGCTCACATTCCAACAGCTAGTCAGGTCCCAAAAATCATTCGTCTCCATTCACTCCTATCTAACACACGCTCACACATGCCTGCTGCATGTCCAGGCCCCTTGCACACAAAACCTCTTTTACCCCCTCCCTCCATCTTTTCCTAGGATGACCCCTACCCCTCCTCCCCTCCACTACAGATTTAGACTCCATGACTACATACCTATATGTCACTGACAGTGAAAGGGTTAAGACTGCTATGCCTTGTTTCATGATGTCTAGGAGAAATAATTTGCTGTCGTTTTCCTATGCAGCTCCTTGACTGGTAAACAGGTTGCTAATGTCTGTTAAAAGTCATGAATTCATTTAAACTTTCAAGTCTCATTTGTAGGCATGTCTCTTTTCTAGAGCTTATGATCCTGATGCTCATGCTGTCACTTTTGAATATTTTTTTTTTTTTTTAACAAGTCGGCCGTCTCCCACCGAGGCAGGGTGGCCCAAAAAGAAAATACTTTCATCATTCAACTCTTTCACCTCACTCACACGATTATAATCACTATTTTTGCAGAGGTGCTCAGAATACAACAGTTTAGAAGTATGTACGTATAAAGATACACAACACATCCCTCCAAACTGTCAATATCTCGAAACCCTCCTTTAGAGTGCAGGCATTGTACTTCTTATTTCCAGGACTCAAGTACGGCTATATAAAAATAACCGGTTTCCCTGAATCCCTTCACTAAATATTACCCTGCTCACACTCCAACAGATCATCAGGTCCCAAATACCATTCGTCTCCATTCACTCCTATCGAACACGCTCACGCACACCTGCTGGAAGTCTAAGCCCTTCGCCCACAAAACCTCCCTTACCCCTTCCTTCCAACCTTTTCGAGGACGACCCCTACCCCGCCTTCCTTCCCCTACAGATTTAAATGCTCTCCATGTCATTCTACTTTGATCCATTGTATCTAAATGACCAAACCACCTCAACAACCCCTCTTCAGCCCTCTGGCTAATACTTTTATTAACTCCACACCTTCTCCTAATTTCCACATTCCGAATTTTCTGCATAATACCTCAATGCACCACTCACCTTTTTTCCTTCATCAATTCTATGATTAACCTCATCCTTCATAAATCCATCAGCTGACACGTCAACTCCCAAGTATCTGAAAACATTCACTTCTTCCATACTCCTCCTCCCCAATTTGATATCCAATTTTTCTTTATCTAAATCATTTGATACCCTCATCACCTTACTCTTTTCTATGTTCACTTTCAACTTTCTACCTTTACACACACTCCCAAACTTGTCCATTAACCTTTGCATTTTTTCTTTAGAATCTCCCATAAGCACAGTATCATCAGCAAAAAGCAACTGTGTCAATTCCCATTTTGTATTTGATTCCCCATAATTTAATCCCACCCCTCTCCCAAACACCCTAGCATTTACTTCTTTTACAACCCCATCTATAAATATATTAAACAACCATGGTGACATTACACATCCCTGACTAAGACCTAATTTTACCGGGAAGTAGTCTCCCTTTTGAATACGTATATACTTTAGTATTTCTTCTTCACTGTAGTTGTTGCATTTATGGTTTGGTATGCAAACACTTGTGAATTACTTAGAACAGGCACTCAAGAAAAACTCCCAAAATGCTGTTGTTCACATCGTCATTCTTCTTTCAACAAACTGGCAGTATACCACCAAAGCAGAATGGAACAAAAACAATTTTTTTTTTTTTAACTTTAATAATCTATACTAGCCCCTTGTTCCCGGCATGTTAGCTGCATCTTATGACGCACATGGCTTACAGAGGAAGAATTCTATTCCACTTTCCCATGGAGAAGAGAGAACAAGAACTAGTAAGAAAATAGAAAAACACCTAGAGGGGTATGTATACAGTAGACCGTTGTATTACGTACATGGATTTATTTTTGACATTTTGGTTATTACACTACTGAAAAATTGCAGCACAATTTTATACAACATTTCGTAAAATTAACTTTACACAGTTCTGTTTGCGGGCGTGGAAAAAATTTACCCAGCTCAAGGTGCCACCTTGTTGTGGTTCAGCAGGGGAGACCTCCCGCCATCCCCTGCCACCCCCGACACTCCAGCCACCACCACCCCAGTCTTCATGAATATGTACATGTTCAGTTCCATTCTGTCTTAGGAGCTGGCTGTGTTTGTGAATTGTGTTTTAATCTTTTAATTACCATATCTTGTATCTGCCAAGCAATCATAGCACCCAGTAGGCATACCAGTGCTGCTGAAAGTGGCAAGAAAAGGTATAAGCGTTTAAGTCTTAGAGTTAACAAAGAAAATAGAAGACAAGAGATAGCCGGTGGCTGTAATGAAGCGTCACTGTTCCATTAAAAAGAATGAGGTAAATATATGAGTTTGTGTGATGAATAACTGACTGATTTACTGACTGACTGACTTGACTGATTTATTGACTTGACTGATTTACTGACTGACTGACTTGACTGATTTACTGACTGACTGACATGACTGATTTACTGACTGACCTGACTAATTTATTGACTTGACTGATTTACTGACTGACATGACTGACTTACTGACTGACTTAAAGTTAGACTTTTTCACTGAAGAGGACCCTGAAACGGTGTCTAGAGCAGCTGATGCCTTACCATCAGTTGTTAATGTACTACAGGTCCACCATCACAAATCCGGCAATCAGTTATTCGGTTCCTTCAGTTATTCGGCACTAATTTTGGCTAGCATAGTTTCAAATTTCCAGGGTCGCCACACCAACCTGCTGGTACTGTTTGGTGGCGCTACTTGCTGCATAAGTCATTCCAATTTCTTTTTCTCCATTTATTGTTTTAACCTGCTTACTTTTAGCCCTAGCCATGGTTCCAATGAATAAAAGAAATGCTTCTCATTATGTAAAGCACCTACACAGTACATTATCCATTAAAGAAAAGGTGGCTTTGAAGCCACTGTTGGTTGTCATGAACTCAGTCTCATGAAGCAGGAGAATATGCTTTATTATTACGCTAATATCAACACTACAGCTTATTTGCCTATCACAATTGATCTAATATGACATAAGAAACAATATAAGTAACATAAAACATGTTAAATACTCCAGAATGAATAATATTTGGCATAACACCGAGCAGGTCGACAGAGTTATGAAGAGGATATGGTAAACAAATACCATTCTCCTATCCTTGTTTTGGTGGCTTATATTAGAGAAAACGGAGTGTAGTACAGGGCTAACTATGATATACACTCGTACTCCACCATAAACATGAAACAAAAAAGTTATTTTCTCTCTATAGATTATCACACATAGCAGCATATGTGTAGAGAACCTAGGATAACCCCAAAAAAGTCAATGTGGCTTATTTTTAGTACCTGGCTTGGGTTAGCCATATATGATTTTTGGTAAATATTCGATTCCCAGCCAGGGTAGAAACATTAGGCGTGTTTCTTTACACCTGTTGTCTATGTTTACCCATCAGTAAATGGGTCAAACCATACCCCCGGCCGGGATTGAACCCGCGGTCATAGAGTCTCAAAACTCCAGCCCGTCGCGTTAGCCACTAGACCAGCTAGCCACAATAAGATTCATCCAACTAGGTATATTTCTACTCCATAGGAAGGTTAGCAAAGGCACCACTGTGACCACAAATGCAAGTTTTTACAGACGAATCTCCAGCCACGCTAGCTGGAGATTCGTCTGTAAAAACTTGCATTTGTGGTCACAGTGGTGCCTGTGCTAACCTTCCTATGGAGTAGAAATATACCTAGTTGGATGAATCTTATTGTGGCTAGCTGGTCTAGTGGCTAACGCGACGGGCTGGAGTTTTGAGACTCTATGACCGCGGGTTCAATCCCGGCCGGGGGTATGGTTTGTTTGCAATCGTGTCATTACGATTTCTTGAGTCAGTAAATGGGTACCTGGGTGTTAGTCAACTAGTGTGGGTGTTATCCTGAGACACTGACCTAATTTTCTTGAAATACTCAGCATAACAAGTGCCTTTCTATACAGTAGTTTGTCACTGATGTCAGCTAGGCCTGTATACCTTGTACATGTACGTGTAGTAAATAAAGATATTATTATTATTATTATTTTCTCAGTTGTTTGTTGGGTTATCTTATTCAAACTTGGGCAATGTATGATGGAAAGATACTTCTTCACGTACACCATAAATAGCGGAGTTCACTTCTCAGCCATTAGCGGCCGCTTAGCGGTATATTTTTGTATGGTTGTTATGATTATATTCTCATTTTTTCGGTCTCATTTGATAGACTGAAAGATATATTACAGAAATAGATATGATTTTGATTGCTTCCATGACAAAAAGTACCTTGAAATTGCGCTCACAGTAGCAAAAATGTTCTATTCTTTAGAGAAGCTCAAGAGTAAACAAATAACGTCACCGTCCAATACCTGTCCGCCTGCCAGTCTAAATTCCAGTACAGAGTCAAGAATGGATTGACATTATTTATACAATTATTACAATAATGCAGTAGTCTGCATAACAGTAAATCATCTATTTTTTTTGTGAATAAAAATTCCAAATGGTAAGCAAGAGTAATATAAGAGGGACCTGTAGCTGTGACTAATGAACAGAGAAAATGTTATTTTAGTGCCAGGAATGTCTGCATTGTTTATTCTGGACCCTATTTTGAAATTGACATCCGTTGAAATTCGTGTGAAATCGGCCAAATTGCCAATTTCTGACCACTTTATTGGTTAGTTGAAATAAGTGAATGGGCAGTTTCTTGTACTCAGTTGACAGACTAGAAGTAAATAAGTTTATTCAGGTTTACACAAATACAGTTACATAGATTATCATACATAGCAGTGTATGTATAGAGAACCTAGGATAACCCAGAAAAGTCAGACAAAGTGACTTATTTCCAGTACCTGGCTTGGGCTTGCCATATATGATTTTTGGTAAATATTTTTTTTTCTCGGTTGTTTGTTGGGCTATCTCATTGAAACTTGGGCAATGTATGATGGAAAGATGCTTCTTAACGTACAACAAAAATAAAAAAGACGGACGATAAATAAGGGAGTTCACTTCTCAGCCATTAGCCGCCTCTTTGCAGTATATTTTCGTATGGTTTTTATGGTTGTATTCTCATTTTTGGACTCATTTGATAGAATGGAAGATATATTACAGAAATAGACATGATTTTGATTGCTTTCATGGCGAAAAGTACCTTGAAATTGAGCTCAAAGTAGCGGAAATGTTCGATTTTTGCCGATGTTCAATGAACTGTGTAAGTCAAGTTGGTTAATTTTATTAAGTGTATTCTAACCTAACAACTCTGTAATTCAGCAAACTCAGTAATCCGGCACCCAATGATGGCGGATTTGTGATGGAGAACCTGTACAGGGTAAAATAGAACAGAAATCCTTTGCAGAATTTATGCACATTTCAGTAAAACCTTCAACTTCAGTACCAGAATCTCTACCAACCACTTCAGCCCAGTAGGACCCCAGCATAACTCTCCACTCTCTTCACAATCATCGACAAACACCAGCCCCACAATTTAAGGTAAGAAATACTATTATTTCTGTTTCATTTGTAGTCTTAAGCAGTAAAAACAACATAATACATCACAACAATGAATTACAATTACATATTCACATTCATTTTTTTAAGATTTGGAGGTCTAACAAAAATGCAGTTTGGCATTTTTGGGGCTCCCAGGAACGTAACCCTATTTTTCCCATAAGTTCTTTAGTTTATCTAATACAGATTTACCTAACACGGTGTTTTCAGGAACGTAACTACCATGTAATATAACGGTCTACTGTATATATGTTTGTACATGCATGTGTAGTGTGACCTAAGTGGAAGTAGAAGTAGCAAGATGTACCTGAAATCTTGCATGTTTATGACACAGAAACAAGACACCAGCAATCCTACCATCATGTAAAACAATTACAGATTTCCATTTTACACTCACCTGGCAAGACAGTAGTACCTCCCTGGGTGGTTGCTGTCTATCAACCTACTACCTAAGATTATTATTATTGTTTTTCTTTTTTCTTTTTAACCCCTAAACGGTCCAAACGTATATATACGTCCTTACACGTAGCACCCCAAACATACATATATATACGTTTTAATTTTCCTGCCTACAAATTTGGCACAACTGCCCTGAGATGCCTGGTCAGCATAGAATGGGTCTTAGCACTCGGTGTGCACCATATTCAAAAAATCTGGGACCACTTAGTACCTTGTGGGAGTGCCAGTTAAACTGAGCACCAAATAGAGCAAACAGTGTGGCAAACACCAAGGATTCACTGATGTAATGTCATATTAACATTCCTCTTTTAAGTGGAAAGTGATGTTAACCCCAAGTTTAGGGTCTGTCGGTCTCTGTCTATCTCTGTATCTCTGTCTCTGTCTATCTGTGTCTGTCTGTGTTTCTCTCTCTCTGTCTCACAGGTACACATAAGAACAAGTATACATAATGTAAATTACCTAGGATAACCCAAAACATCCAGACAAAGTGCTATACTCTGCTTGAAGATGTGAGTAAACGTGATGATGCAGTCTTGTGGCTCTCTCTGAGACAGAGAGCTAGACGGATAGACAGAGAGCTTGACAGACAAACAGATATGTTTGTGTACCACCGAAAACAAAGTGAGGGCCGATGCTCATCAAATGTCACCTCTAATCTTTTCTTATCAAGTGTTATCACTGCACCCTCACGTATGCTCATCAAACAACAGCTCTTATCAAATGTTACCTCATCTTATCATGTCACTGTCAGGGATGGACTTTGTTTTTCATGCTTCAAGGGAACTTATTATTACCTATTATTATTATTATGTATCATCATCAATCATCTCCTTCTCCTTCTTCTCCTCCTCCTCCTTCTTCTCCTCCTTCTCCTCCTTCTTCTTCTCCTTCTCCTCCTCCTCCTACTCCTCCTCCTACTCCTCCTCCTCCTACTCCTCCTCCTACTCCTCCTCCTCCTCCTCCTCCTACTCCTCCTCCTACTACTCCTACTCCTCCTACTCCTCCTCCTACTCCTCCTCCTCCTCCTCCTCCTCCTCCTCCTACTCCTCCTCCTCCTCCTCCTCCTCCTCCTACTCCTCCTCCTCCTCCTCCTCCTACTCCTCCTCCTACTCCTCCTCCTCCTCCTACTCCTCCTCCTCCTACTCCTCCTCCTCCTACTCCTCCTCCTCCTACTCCTCCTCCTCCTACTCCTCCTCCTACTCCTCCTCCTATGCCTCCTCCTACTCCTCCTCCTACTCCCAAGACAATAGTAAATGGCCAAGGCAGGTGTAAATGTTCGCCTGTCAGTGTATTTGTGACAATTTGAGTACAATTTCAGTACCTAATACTAGTGCCAGAACAAAGATTGGTTATGAAATGACAAGAACTACTATAAATTGTAATTATCAGAACATAAAAATTATGTAAAATAATTTGAAAAATAGAAGAAGAGGTATATCGGCAACACTTCTGTAAGTGGCAGGACTCGATGTTGCCACCACGTGAGCTTCCTGTGCCAACTTCTCGGCCTCATATCTCTGTAAGTACTGACCCTAATTTTTTTTATTCTAAAACACTTAAAAAAATATGGTCTTTTTTTCTATAAAGAATTTTTTTTTTTTTTTTCAAAATATTTGCGGTGCTGTGCAAGAGAACGTATATATACGTTTGGACCATTTAACCTATTGTCTGTCGCAAGCCCCTTCCTGAAACTGTCATTGTATGTCGAAAAATTTTTGGAATTTTTTTTTTTCTTATAAAATGATAGAGAATCTTTTCCCAATGGTAATGACACCAAAAGTATGAAATTTGGTCAAAAACTCATGGAATTACACTCCCGTGAAGTTAGCAGTCTCATGACATACGCATCGGCGATTTCACCAACTTTGAGCCCTATTTTTGGCCAATTCCGTTGTTCCAGTTGACTAAACTCATAGCTATTTCTTTAGAACTCCATTTTTTCTATCAACTGAGTACAAGAAACCGCCCATTTACCAATTTGAACTATTCAATAATGTGGTCAGAAATTGGCAATTTGCCCAATTTCATGCAAATTAACCCTTTGACTGTTTTGGTCGTATATATACGTCTTACGAGCCACTGTTTTATATGTATATATACTCAAATTCTAGCGGCTTCAAATCAAGCAGAAGAAAGCTGGTAGGCCCACATGTGAGAGAATGGGTCTGTGTGGTCAGTGTGCACCATATAAAAAAAATCCTGCAGCACGCAGTGTTTAATGAGAAAAAAAACTCTGACCATTTTTTTAAATTAAAATGCCGGATTTGTGGTCTATTTTCGTATCGTATTTATGGCTGTATTCTCGTTTTCTTGGTCTCATTTGATAGAATGGAACACATATTATAGAAGTAGAGGTGATTTTGATTGGTTTTACTACGTCTACTGCACCTCTCCTGCCTACGGTACATCAGCTACTTCTCTGCATATATGCTGTATTCTATTAACCCTTAAACGGTCCAAACAGATCGAGGTTCAAATTCTTAGTGCTACAAAAGTAAATCTACTTTTTTTTTTTTACATATTTTCAAATATAACAAAAAAAAAAATATAGATAAAAGTCTTCTTTACACGTTTTCAAATGTAAAACAAAAAAGATCTACATTTCTTTACATACTTTCAGATGTTGAAAAAACGTATATATACGTTTGGACCATTTAAGGGTTAAAGATTGATGGACTGACCACATCAACTCAAGGTTGAGGAACTGATTACCTCATTCTCCTCCTGTTCTTCACAATTCTTCTTTGTATGGACTGATGAAGCCACTGTGTGGCAAAACATTTGGTAAATAAAGATACCCAAGAGTTGCACATGTGTCTAATTTATCAACGTGCCGGTTCTCCGAACCATTCATCCACAATCCTGTCAGACACTGTAACTTCTTGGGATCTTAATACTTGGGAATTCTTCACTTGCCTAACCCTTGGGCACGACCTACTTCCACACTGAACAAATGTGACACCACCTACGTCTGCTGCACCTCTCCTGTCGACAGTATATAAGCTACTTCTCTGCACATATGCTGTATTCTATTCAAGACTGATGGACTGACCACATCGACTCAAGGTTGAGGGACTGATTACCTCTTTCTCCTCCTGTTCTTCACGATTCTCCGTTACATGCACTGATGAAGCCACTGTGTGGCAAAACGTTTCCTCAATAAAGATACCCAAGAGTTGCACATGTGTCTAATTTATCTTTGTGTCAGATTCTTTATCTTTAAACCCCCACACCTCTTGCCAACGCCCGAGCATTCACTTCTCTTACAATCCCATCTATAAATATATTGAACAACTCATGGTGACATCAAACATACTTGTCTAAGGCCGACTTTTACTGGGAAATAATCTCCCTCTCTCCTACCTACTCTAACCTGAGTCTCACTATCCTCATAAAAACACTTCACTGCTTTCAGTAACCTATGTCCTATTCCATACATTTGCAACATCTGCCACACTGCCCCTCTATCCACCTTGTCATATGCCTTTTCCAAATCCATAAATGCCACAAAAACCTCTTTAACCCTTATCTAAATACTGTTCATCTATATGTTTCACTGTAAACACTTGATCTACACACCCCCTAACTTTCCTAAAGCCTCCTTGTTCATCTGCTATCCTACTCTCCATCTTACTTTAAATTGTTTCAATAATAACTCTGCCATACACTTTACCAGGTATACTCAACAGACTTATTCCCCTATAATTTTTGCACTCTCTTTTGTCCCTTTTACCCTTATACAAAGGAACTATGCATGCTCTGCCAATCCCTGGGTATCTTACTCTCTTCCATACATTTATTAAATAATAGCACCAACGACTCCAAAACTATATCCCCACTTTCTTTTAACAATTTCATCTTTATCCCAACAATCCCAGCTGCCTTACCCCCTTTCATTCTAACCACTGCCTCACGAACTTCCCCTCTCAGGAACGGATTAATATCGCTGATTGAGGGTCCACTGTATATGGAGAGTAAAAGAAAGGTGAAGAGAGTGGTGAGAGAATGCAAAAGGAGAGGAGATAGAGTGGGAGAGGCACTGTCAAGGAATTTTAATGAAAATAAGAAAAAAATTTGGAGTTAAACAAGTTAAGAAAGCCTAGAAAACGAATGGATTTGTCAGTTAAAAACAAAGTACGGGAGTAGTAGATGGGGAGATGGAGGTTTTGGGTGGATGGCGAGAATATTTTGAGGAACTTTTAAATGTCGATGAAGAAAGGGAAGCGGTAATTTCATGCACTGGCCAGAGAGGTATACCATCTTTTAGGAGTGAAGAAGAACAGGATGTGAGTGTGGGGGACGTGCATGAGGCATTATGTAGAATGAAAGGGGGTAAAGCAGCTGGAACTGATGGGATCATGACAAAAATGTTAAAAGCAGGGGGGATATAGTGTTGGAGTGGTTGGTCTTTTTGTTTAATAAATGTATGAAAGAGGGGAAGGTACCTAGGGATTGGCAGAGAGCATGTATAGTCCCTTTATATAAAGGGAAGAGGGACAAAAGAGATTGTAAAAATTATAGAGGAATAAGTTTACTGAGTATACCAGGAAAAGTGTACGGTAGAGTTATAATTGAAAGAATTAGAGGTAAGACAGAATGTAGAATTGCGGATGAGCAAGGAGATTTCAGAGTGGGTAGGGGATGTGTAGATCAAGTGTTTACATTGAAGCATATATGTGAGCAGTATTTAGATAAAGGTAGGGAAGTTTTTATTGCATTTATGGATTTAGAAAAGGCATATGATAGAGTGGATAGGGGAATAATGTGGCAGATGTTGCAAGTACAGTGGACCCCCGGTTCACGATGCTATCGGTATCCGATAAATCCGGTAACCGATGCATTATATCGCAGAAAATTTGCCTCGCTTCCCGATACAAAACCCGGTATGCGATATGGTTCGTACGAGACGTGTCCATGTGTGGCCTGAACTGCCCCGTGTGTGCCAGTGTTTACAAGCCAGCCAGTGTGCGCGCATCTAAGGATACATTCGGTACATTCCATATTATCCATATTACCACTGTTTGTGGTGCCTGTTTTTGCAAAATAAGTCACCATGGGCCCCAAGAAAACTCCCAGTGCCAACCCTTCGAGACCAAGGGTGCTAATGACTGTTGAAATGAAGAAAGAGATACTTGCAAAGTACGAAAGTGGAGTGCGTGTGTCGGAGCTGGTCAGGTTGTATAGTAAACCCCAATCAACCATCTCTACTATAGTGAGCACGAAAACGGCAATCAAGGAAGCTGTTCTTGCAAAAGGTGCAACTGTGATTACGAAACAGCGACCGCAAGTGTTACAAAATGTTGAGAGACTGTTATTGGTGTGGATAAATGAAAAACAGATAGCTGGAGATAGCATCTCTCAAGCAATCATTTGTGAAAAGGCTAGGCAGTTGCATGACGATTTGGTAAAAAAATTGCCTGCAACTAGTGGTGACTGAGTGAATTTAAGGCCAGCAAAGGTTGGTTTGAAAGATTTAAGAATCGTAGTGGTATACATAGTGTGATTAGGCATGGTGAGGCTGCCAGTTATGTTGTGCGACAGAAGTCCAGTGACTCTCAACCTGGTCCTGGTGGCATTAAAAGAAGAAGGGAAGTAACCCCGGAAAAGGACTTGCTACCTCAAGTCCTAATGGAGGGGGATTCCCCTTCTAAATGCTAACACCATCCACACTCTCCCCTCCTCCCATCCCATCAATCTTCACCAGATCTTCATTAAAGGTAAGTGTCAATTATTCTTTCATTATTTATTGTTATTGTAATTACTATTCTATTGCATTAAACTTAATATTTCATGTGGAAAAAGTGTTTTTTTCACACTTTTGGGTGTCTTGTATGGATTAATTTGATTTCCATTATTTCTTATGGGGAAAATTGATTCGCTTTCCGATATTTTTGGTTTACGATGAGCTCTCAGGAACGGATTAGTATCGCGAACCGGGGGTCCGTTGTATATGCAATAGGTGGTAAGTTACTAAATGCTGTAAAGAGTTTTTATGAGGATAGTGAGGCTCAGGTTAGGGTGTGTAGAAGAGAGGGAGACTACTTCCCAGTAAAAGTAGGTCTTAGACAGGGATGTATAATGTCACCATGGTTGTTTAATATATTTATAGATGGGGTTGTAAAAGAAGTAAATACTAGGGTGTTCAGGAGAGGGGTGGGATTATATTATGGGGAATTAAATACAAAATGGGAATTGACACAGCTGCTTTTTGCTGATGATACTGTGCTTATGGGAGATTCTAAAGAAAAATTGCAAAGGTTAGTGGATGAGTTTGGGAGTGTGTGTAAAGGTAGAAAGTTGAAAGTGAACATAGAAAAGAGTAAGGTGATGAGGGTATCAAATGATTTAGATAAAGAAAAATTGGATATTAAATTGGGGAGAAGGAGCATGGAAGAAGTGAATGTTTTCAGATACTTGGGAGTTGACGTGTCGGCGGATGGATTTATGAAGGATGAGGTTAATCATAGAATTGATGAGGGAAAAAAGGCGAGTGGTGCATTGAGGTATATGTATAGACAAAAAACGTTATCTATGGAGGCAAAGAAGGGAATGTATGAAAGTGTAGTGGTATCAACACTCTTATATGGGTGTGAAGCTTGGGTTGTGAATGCAGCAGCGAGGAGGCGGCTGGAGGCAGTGGAGATGTCGTGTCTAGAGGCAATGTGTGGTGTAAATATTATGCAGAAAATTCGGAGTGTGGAAATTAGAAGGTGTGGAGTTAATAAAAGTATTAGTCAGAGGGCTGAAGAGGGGTTGTTGAGGTGGTTTGGTCATTTAGAAAGAATGGATCGAAGTAGAATGACATGGAGAGCGTATAAATCTGTAGGGGAAGGAAGGCGGGTTAGGGGTCGTCCTCGAAAAGGTTGGAAGGAAGGGGTAAGGGAGGTTTTGTGGGCAAGGGGCTTGGACTTCCAGCAGGCGTGCATGAGCGTGTTCGATAGGAGTGGAGACAAATGGTATTTGGGACCTGACGATCTGTTGGAGTGTGAGCAGGGTAATATTTAGTGAAGGGATTCAGGGAAACCGGTTATTTTAATAGCTGGAAATGAGTCCTGGAAATGAAAAGTACAATGCCGGCACTCTAAAGGAGGAGTTCGGGATATTAGCAGTTTGGAGGGATATGTTGTGTATCTTTATACGTATATGCTTCTAAACTGTTGTGTTCTGAGCACCTCTGCAAAAACAGTGATTATGTGTGAGTGAGGTGAAGTGTTGAATGATGATGAAAGTATTTTCTTTCTTTTTGGGTCACCCTGCCTCGGTGGGAGACGGCCAACTTGTTAAAAAAAAAAAAAAAAAATAATTAATCCATTCCACACAAAAATATTCACACAAAATAATTATTTTTTAACAATTACATCAGTATTACATACCTTTATTGAAGACTAATGCTGGCTTCTGGAATGCCTGCTACACTTTCTGTGTGCCTGCTACACTTCCTGCATGCCTGCTACATTCCTTCCATGCCTGTTACCCTCCCTGCATGCCTGCTATACTCCTTGCATGTCTGTTACACTCCATGCATGCCTGTTACACTCCTTGCATGCCTGTTACACTCCTTGCATGCCTGTTACACTCCTGGCATGCCTGCTACACTTCCTGCATGTTTGCTACACTCCCTGCATGTCTGCTACACTCCCTACATGTCTGCTACACTCCCTGCATGCCTGTTACACTCCTTGCCTTCCTGTTACACTCCTTGCATGCCTGCTACACTCCCTGCATGCCTGCTACACTCCCTGCATGTCTGCTATACTCCCTGCATGCCTGTTACACTCCTTGCCTGCCTGTTACACTCCTTTCATGTCTGCTACACTCCCTGGATGCCTGTTACACTCCTTGCATGCCTGCTACACTCCCTGCATGCCTGTTACACTTCCTGCATGCCTGTTACACTTCCTGTATGTCTGCTACACTCCCTGCATGCCTGTTACACTTCCTGTATGTCTGCTACACTCCCTGCATGCCTGCTACACATCCTGCATGCCTGTTACACTTCCTGTATGTCTGCTACACTCCCTGCATGCCTGCTACACTTCACACTTAAATTCAATGGTGTTTCTCACTTTCTTTACCACAGGAACTTTACTAGGAACTTTCTTTGGAGCCACAGTTACTTATTTCGCAGTTGCACTGCAAATAAACCCACAATAAACAATGGAAAACAAGCAAAATGTTTCGATGTATGAGCAGAAGCTTCCTCACACACCAAGAAAGATAGCCAAACTGACGCACAAGCGGCCCCAGCCGGCGGATGGACGTGTCCGAAACGGCCGATCACTGGGAGCCGAAAAACCGGCCGATCACCGAGTTGGCTGATAACAGTAACAGCCGATAACCGAGGGTCCACTGTACATTTATTAACCCCTTGACTGTCCAAACGTAGAGCTACGTTCACTCGCTGAAAGCCCCAAATAATTTGAAAAAAAAAATTAAATGAAGAGGACATTTTTTTACATAAAGTAATGTAAAAACAAAGTTCTAGAGTCGGTACTTATAGAAATACAAGGCCCAAAGTCGGCACTTGTCGCTCACCTGACGGCAACGTGAAGCGCTGCCACTTGGAGATGCGTTGCCGATATACCTTTCTTTATCATTTTTTTTTTTTTAATTTGTATAATTTTTATGTTCTAATAATGACAATTTGTAGTAGTTCTTGTGATTTAATAGTTAATCTTTGTTCTGACACTGATATTAATTACTGAAATAGTACTCAAATAGTCACAAACACAGTGACAGGTGAACATTTTCACCTACCTTAGTCACATACTTTTGTCTAGAAATATATACATAGTACGTATTTAAAGGTCCCAGCAATGTTTTGGATACATGGGAGTGTATAATAATAATAAAAATAATAATAATAATATAATAAGTTCCCTTGAAGCATGATGTAATAGTGTGTCACTCCTTTTATCTTATCTTATCCTCCACTGCTGACAATGGTGACATTTGATGAGCTCGTCTTATCTTATTACCCCACTAATGACAGTGGTGACATTTGATGAGCATTGTCTTGTCTTATCTTATCACTCCACTAATGACAGTGGTGGTTTTTAATAAGCCTCTGCTTTATTTGTTTTCACTGTTACACATAAACATGTCTCTGTCTATCTATCTGTCTGTCTAGCTCTCTGTCCATCTGTCTGTCTGGCTCTTTGTCTATCTGTCTAGCTCTCTACCTGTCTGTCTAGCTCTCTCTCTGTCTAGTTCTGTTTAACTGTCTGTCTGTGTGTCTTTCTTTCTGTCTGCTTGTCTCTTTTGTCTCTGAGAGTTGCTCATGAACCAACTGGTATTACACATGATCACTATCAACAAGCACAGTATAGCACTTTGTCTGGACTTTTTGGGTTATCCTTGGTAACTTACACTATGTATAATTGTATTTAAGTATGTGTTCCTGTGAGATAGAGACAAAGAGATAGACAGAGATAGATACAGACAGACAGACAGATAAAAACAAAGCCAATCAGCCAGCCAGCTGGCCACCCAGCCACCGGCCACCCAGCTCCTGGCTAGCCAGCTGGCCAGCCAGCCTGCCGAAATTACAGTTCAAGAATTGAAACTTTATTTAGGGCATAGGTTATAAGACATTCTGGCAGGATGACACTTTCCTCTTAAAAGGGGAGTGTTAATACATGACATCGGTGAATCCTTGGTGTTTGCTGTGCTGTTTACTCTAGCTGGGGCTCAATTGAACTGGTGCTCCCACAAGGTACTAAGTGGTCCCAGAGTTGTTTAATACTGTGCACATTGAGGGTTAAGACCCATTCTATGCTGACCAAGCATCTTAGGCCAATCATGCCAAATCTGGAGGCAGGAAAAATAAAACATAGATCTACCTGGAGTTTACCTGGAGAGAGTTCCGGGGGTCAACGCCCCCGCGGCCCGGTCTGTGACCAGGCCTCCTACAGGCCTCCTAACCTACATTTGGAGTGCTAGCGGTATGAACATAGATCTATGTTTGGATAGTTGAGGGGTTAAACAAAAATACCGACCACTACAACACTATGTCCCCCCCATGCTTTTAACATTTCTGTCATGATCCTGTCAGTACCCGCTGCTGTACCCCCTTTCATTCTACGTAATGCCTCACGCAACTCTCACCCCCACACTCACATCCCGATCTTCTTCACTCCCCTGGCCAGAGCATGAAATTACTGTCTCCCTCTCTTCATCAACATTTAGCATTACCTCAAAATATTCCCACCATCTTTCCAATACCTCCAACTCCCCATCTACTAACTCCCCTATTCTGTTTTTAACTATCAAATCCATTCGTTCACTAGGTTTTCTTAACCTATTTATCTCACTCCAAAATTTTTTCTTATTCTCATCAAAATTTGTTGACAGTGCCTCACCTACTCTATCATTTGCTCTCCTTTTACCTCCCCTCTCACTACTCTTGTCAGCTCTTTTTTACTCTCCCTATACTCCACCCTTCTTATATCACTACTGCTCTGTAAAAACCTCTCATGAGCAACCTTTTTCTCTTTTATCTCATCATTCCACAAATCACTCCTCTTTCCTCCAGCACTCACCCTCCTATAGCCACAAACTTCTGCCCTTACACAACCTATGCTTTCATTAGCCCACCTTTCTCCCAATAGTTGCTTATATCTAACCCCAACTTCCTCCTCCCTTAGTTTATAAACTTACTTGCTGTTGCCATTTTTCTTTTGCTCCATCTACCTCTTACTCTAACTGTAGAGACAACTAAACAGTGATCCAATATACCTGTTTCCCCTCTGTAAACATGCACATCCTTAAGTCTACCCATCAACCTTTAATCCACCAATACATAATTACGTACTATATCATATCTTGTGTACTTATCCTCTTTTTCTTAAGATATGTATTTCTTATTACCAAACCTCTTATTATACATAGTTCAGTTAAAGGCACCCTATTTTCTTTTTTCCATGACACCCCAAACTTACTACTCCCTCTACAACAGTTTTACCCACTTGAGCATTTAGGTTCCCCACCACAAGTACCCTCTTACTTTGTTCAAAACTCCCCATGCACTCACTCAACATCTCCCAAAATCTCTCTCTCTCCTCTACACTTCTCTCTTTTCTAGGTGCATAAACACTTACTATAACTCACTGTTCACATCCCACCCTTATTTTACTCCGCATTATCCTTGAACTTATACATTTATATTCCCTCATTTTCAGCCATAACTAATCACTCAACATTATTGCTACTCCTTCCTTAGCTCTAACTCTATTAGAAACACGTGACCGAATCCCATTTATTTCTCCCCAATGAAACTCTCCTACCCTCTTCAGCTTTGTTTCACTAAGAGCCTTAAAATCCACCTTCTTTTCATTCATAAAATCCACAATTGCCTCTTTCTTATCATCCACACTACATCCAAGCAAATTCAAACATCCAAACTTAAAGAGTATTTTCTTTTTATTTTTAGTAAGCTGTATGGGAAAAGGGGGTTATTAACCCATTGCTCCCAGCAATTAGTATTATCATTATTATTATTATTATTAATTTGTCACCCTGCCTTGGTGGAAAATGACCGATGTTAAAAAACTGTTATCTTTGTAAATGGGAACATTCAAGAACCTATGCTTGTTAAAGTAAATGTAATCTCAAGTGTGTACCTACATTTTTAATGCATTTCTGCTAATTATTATATGTACAGTCAATAAAAAGTTTAAGTTTAGATCTTAAATTTGCACTGCAATAATTATTTAATTGACATGCTAAACACTACTATAATCCCTCTGAGAAACACACACAAACATGAGTGTTACTTTTTTTAAGTAACTTACTTGTGGAATGGGTTGATGAGATGCAAGAGGTACAACATAAAAGTCCTTTACTGACTTCTCACAGTTTCCAATAACAGCATACCTGAAAAAATTACTGACATATAGGTCTACTAAATGCAGAAAACATGTATATTTTATAAATCAATGAGTGTTTGCCACCAAAGCAGGATGACCCAAAGAAAATGCATTCACCATTACACTTATTCTAACTATCTTTCATTAAGGGCTTTATATAAAAAACTTTGAAGTCCAGTGTTGACAGTGATAGCCCCTGACCCTTTCCCATTTTTTTTAAAAGTACAATGTTGAAAAACTTGGTAAACTTTTAGCCACCATGTTGTTAAGAGTGTAGCACACTCTATGGCACATTTACTGAAAAATAAGCTCCCTGGTAAGTGGCTGCCTGGGCCTTTGTTACAAATGAACACAACTGTAATCTCAGAAGTCACATTTCTTGACCAAATAAACTATGCACGATTGGGGTAACTAGTGACATGGTCCTCAGAGAAATAGAGAAATTAAAACCTAACAAATCCCCAGGCCCTGATGAACTGTTTGCAAGAGTTTTTAATGACTGTAAAGAGGAACTTAGCATACCCTTGGTTAATCTTTTCAATATATCACTACAAACTGGTGTAATACCAGACAAGTGGAAAATGGTAAATGTAATACCTATTTACAAAGCAGGTGACAAGTCCTTAGCTTCTAACTATAGACCAATAAGCCTTACCTCCATAGTTGGTAAATTTATGGAATCAATAATTGCCGAAGCAATTCTTAGCCATCTTGAACGGCATAAATTGATTAATGAATCTCAGCACGATTTTATAAAGGGGCATTCCTGTCTTAGGAATTTACTAACTTTCTTCACTAAGGTATTTGAGGAGGTAGATCATGGTATTGAATATGATATTGTGTATATCGACTTCAGTAAGGCCTTCGATAGAGTTTCACATCAGAGGCTGTTGAGAAAACTTAAGGTACACAGAATATGAGGAGAAATTTTTTCCTGGGTAGAGGCATGGTTGACAAATAGGCAGCAGAGAGTTTGCATAAATGGTGAGAAATCAGAATGGAGGCACATCACAAGTAGTCTTCCACAGGGATCAGTGTTGGGCCCATTGTTGTTCACAATCTACATAAATGACATAGATGAGGGAATAAATAGCAACATAAACAAATTTACTGATGACACCAAAATAGGCTGTCCAATTCATTCTAATGAGGACATTAAAGCACTCCAGGATGATTTGAATAGACTGATGCAGTGGTCGGAGAAGTGGCAGATGAAGTTTAATATAGACAAATGCAAAGTTCTAAATGTTGGACAGGAAAACAACCATGCCACATATAAACTAAATAGTGTAGATCTTAATACATGTATTACGGATTGCAAAAAGGGTTTAGAAGTTCTGGTTAACAGTAATCTGAAACCAAGACAACAGTGCATAAGTGTTCACAATAAAGTCAACAAAATCCTTGGCTTCATTTAGATTATGCTGCACAGTTTTGGTCACCGTATTACAGAATTTATTTATTTATTTATTTATTTATTCATTAATTTGAACATGATACAGTGAAGTACAAAGGAATACAGTTATTACAGTGCAACATGCCAAAGCCCCTTGTATGCAGAGCATTATGGGCAGGCTTAAAATTAACTTAAGATTAACTAAGCAATGATATATTCAGTGGTAAAAACATTATTGTAAACAGATAACAATTTATCACAAATGAGTATTACAAAGACAGGTCATATGGTCATTTACTGTGTTGCTGAGCATTCAGTAGAATGGAGTATTCTGTTAGGTAATGTAATTAAAAAATAAAGTTTGATTGGGTCACAGGTTAGGCATTTATGAGATACAATAATGAGAAACATTTATGAGATACAATTACAGTGGACCCCGGTTAACGATATTTTTTCACTCCAGAATTATGTTCAGGTGCCAGTACTGACCGAATTTGTTCCCATAAGGAATATTGTGAAGTAGATTAGTCCATTTTAGATCCCCAAACATACACACACAAACGCACTTACATAAATAAACTTACATAATTGGTCGCATTCGGAGGTGATCGTTATGCGGGGGTCCACTGTATTAAGTATTTATTTAGTTGTGGGTGAGTAAGTGATTTTTGAGAAGAGACTTGAATTTATAAACAGACAGTGTTTCTTTTATATTCACAGGTAATGAATTCCAGATTTTAGGGCCTTTTATGTGCACTGAGTTTTTGCATAGCGCGAGATGAACTCGAGGAACATCAAAAAGTGATCTGTGCCTTGTCTTATGGTCATGTATTCTGTTGAGGTTGGTAAGGAAACGTTTGAGGGGAGGGTTTAAATCAGAGTTAAGTGTTCTATGAATATAGTAGGTGCAGTAATAAGTATGGATGTTTTGTATGGTGAGTAGGTTTCGAGTTTTGAATATTGGTGGAGTGTGCTGCCTGTAGTGGGAATTTATCATCATTCTGACTGCAGCCTTTTGTTGGGTAATTAATGGTCTGAGATGGTTTATTGTTGTTGAGCCCCATGCACAAATTCCATAGGTGAGATAGTGGTAAATAAGTGAGTGATATAGGGCCAAGAGGGCTGACTGTAGAACATAGTACCGTATCTTCGATAGTATGCCTACGGTCTTGGAAATTTTTTTGGAAATTTGTTGTATATGTGTTTGAAATTTGAGTCTATTATCAAGGTGGATTTCTAAGAATTTTCCTTCTGTGAGTTTTGTGATAGGTGATCCATTTTATCATTATGTTAAGAGGGATGTCTGTAGCTCTGTTACCAAACTGAATGAAGTAGGTTTTGTCAATGTTTAGAGTAAGTTTGTTAGTACTCATCCAGGTAGATATTTTCTGTAATTCAGTATTTACAGTATTGGCTAGCGTGACTGGGCTCGGGTGAGAGAAGACGTATGTAGTGTCATCTGCAAATGGTGTGGGTTTGAGTAGTTGCGATGCATTTGGTAGGTCATTTATGTATATGAGAAAGAGAAGAGGGCCTAGGACACTTCCCTGTGGGACACCAACTGTAATTGGCTGTGCTGAAGAGTTTGCCCCATTTGTGTACGGATAAAAATGCACTGGAAAACGTACAAAGGAGGATGACAAAGTTGATCACATGTATCAGAAATCTTTCCTATGAAGATAGACTGAGGGCCCTGAATCTGCACTCTCTAGAAAGGCATAGAATTAGGGGGAATAAGAATGAGGTGTATAAATGGAAAACAGGGATTAATAAAGGGGATGTAAATAGCATGCTAAAAATATCTAGCATAGACAGGACTTGCAGCAATGGTTTTAAATTGGAAAATTTCAGGTTCAGGAAGGATATAGGAAAGCACTGGTTTGGTAATAGAGTTGTGGATGAGCGGAACAAACTCCCAAGTACCGTCATAAAAATAGGTTAGATAAATACATATGTGGGTTTGGGTGAGTGTGAGTTGGACCTGACTAGCTTGTACTAGTAGGTTAGATGCCATTCTCCTTCCTTAACCCTTTGAGGGTCGACAGGCCCTCTCCGAAACTCGTTCTCAGGGTCGGCCAAATTTAAAAAAAAAAAAAATTATTTTCTCTTATGAAAAGATAGAGAATCTTTTCCCGATCATAAAGACACCAAAAGTTTGAAATTTTATAGAAAACTTACGGAATTATGCTCTCGCAAAGTTAGCGGTCTCGGCGATGTTTACGCATCGGCGATTTTGCCCACTTTGAGCCCCATTTTCGGCCAATTTCACTGTACTAGTCGACAAAAAACATGAATATTTCGCTAGAACTCCATTTTTTCTATCGAATGGATGCAAGAAACCACTCATTTATGAAATTCAACTATCCAGTACAGTGGTCAGAATTTAGCAATTTTGCCAATTTCACACAAATTTCAAAAGATGCCAATTTCGGAATAGGGTCCAGAATAAACAAGAAAGACATTCCTGGCACTAAAATGACATTTCCTCTAGTCATAAGTCATGTCTCAAGTCCCCTCTTATATTCTTTTGCTTTCCACTTTGAATTTTTATTTTCACAAAAAATATAAGATTTACTGTTATGCAGACTACTGCATTAGTGTAAAAAATGGTATAAATATTATTGGTGCACTTGTGAAAGAATATTAGACTCACCAGTTGACGTGTATTGCACGCTTGGCACGATTTGTTTACTTTTGAAGTTTGGTAAAAATCGAACATTTCTGCTACTTTGAGCTCAATTTCAAGGCACCTTTCTTTGTAAAACCAGTCAAAATCATCTCAATTTCTGTAATATGTCTTCCATTCTATAAAATGAGACCAAGAAAACTAGAATACAACAATAAATACCATACGAAAATACACTGCAAAGTCGCTGATTTATTAAAAAAAAATGGTCAAAGTTTTTTTTTTCTCATTATGCACTGTGTGCTGCAGGATTTTTTTTAGACTGTGCACACTGACCACATAGACCCATTCTTTCATATGAAGGCCTACCAGCTTTCTCCCACTAGATTTGAGGCCGCTAGAATTTATGAGTACTAGTACGTCAAAAACCCCTACGCGTAAAACGTACTAGTACGACGAAAACCCTCAAAGGGTTAAGTGAATGTGACCTGACCTGACTAGGTAAAGGCATTGGCTTAAGGTGGTGGGCCAGTAGGCCTGCTGCAATGTTCCTTTTTTCTTATATTCTTATAATGCATTAAAACAAATAGAAACTCACCATATCTACACTAGAAGAATAAATATCAAAGATAAATACATGTGATAAAGTAACAACCAGATATAGTAATAAAGTGGTGATGGAGAGGCATTGCCTAGAAAGTGTTTGATGACTGCTGGATCAGGCTCTGACCACAGCAAAAATATGAGGCCACAGATTTCATTATCTAGGACTCGACTAAATATCTAAATAGTGTCTACAACTTTTATTTATGAAATATAAGATGTTGTGTAGTAGTAAGTAATAAGTGGCAAATTCAGAAAGTGGACAAAACAGCAGGTGTTGGGGAGAGTGGAGATATGGAGCCTAAGTTACCATACTTTATGGGGTTCTGAGCTTAACTTACAAATACAGATGACAATATCTATACATTCCCACTAACAGGCAACACATTAAGGAATTGAATCCCTTATTAACCAAGATTTTGACCATGGAGGAACTAATTCTTTGCTGCAGTGCAACACCCATATACATGTACATGAGAGGCCAATGACATCACTTTGTGAAGGAGTGAGGAAAGACTCAGCCCCATGACATAAACTGTTACAACAGCATTGAAATCAGGATCAGCAGAGGATTGAGGGAGTATATGGGTGCCCATCACCTCCCTCAACTTTTTCAGCTAGGCTGACAATATATACAATATGCCGATGAGCTGGGACAGTCAGCAGACTTGTCACAGTGGCCATGGTGCAGTCTATAGCTGGGATTCCTCCAACACACAAACCCCTTATTTTTTTTACACATACTTTCTTTGTCCTTGGAGGCAAAGAGGGGAATGTATACACAAATAACCCGCACATAAAAGACAGAAGCTTACGACGACGTTTCGGTCCGACTTGGACCATTGACAAAGTCACACTCAATGGTCCAAGGTCAATGGTCCAAGTCGGACCGAAACGTCGTCGTAAGCTTCTGTCTTTTATGTGCGGGTTATTTGTGTATCGTTCCAGTCACGGTATTGTGCCTTTTTGTTATTTATTTAGGGGAATGTATGAGAGTATAGTTTTACCAACGCTCTTATATGGGTGTGAAGCATGGGTGATGAATGTTGCAGCGAGGAGAAGGCTGGAGATGTCATGTCTGAGAGCAATGTGTGGTGTGAATATAATGCAGAGAATTCGTAGTTTGGAAGTTAGGAGGAGGTGCGGGATTACCAAAACTGTTGTCCAGAGGGCTGAGGAAGGGTTGTTGAGGTGGTTCGGACATGTGGAGAGAATGGAGCGAAACAGAATAACTTCAAGAGTGTATCAGTCTGTAGTGGAAGGAAGGCGGGGTAGGGGTCGGCCTAGGAAAGGTTGGAGGGAGGGGGTAAAGGAGGTTTTGTGTGCGAGGGGCTTGGACTTCCAGCAGGCATGCATGAGCGTGTTTGATAGGAGTGAATGGAGACAAATGGTTTTTAATACTTGACGTGCTGTTGGGGTGTGAGCAAAGTAACATTTATGAAGGGGTTCAGGGAAACCGGCAGGCCGGACTTGAGTCCTGGAGATGGGAAGTACAGTGCCTGCACTCTGAAGGAGAGGTGTTAATGTTGCAGTTTAAAAACTGTAGTGTAAAGCACCCTTCTGGCAAGACAGTGATGGAGTGAATGATGGTGAACGTTTTTCTTTTTCGGGCCACCCTGCCTTGGTGGGAATCGGCCAGTGTGATAATAAATAAATAATACTTTCTTATTATTTATCATCAATCACCAGCACTTACAATTGTAGAATTACACCCTGAGTAGACATATCACCTTGAACTTTACACTGTTGTGACCCTCAAAATTAAAAGCCCATCAGTGTAGCAATTTTTCAAAACAAAACAAAATTGTCTTCTAAAAATGTAAAATTTTATGTAACACTTAAGGAATTATGCAGGTGCAAAATTGACTGGTCAAACTATGATGTCACCCTTATTGAGGCCTATTTTAGGCAAATTCCAGTGGTCAACAGGCCCAATTCTTGGTTATTTTGCTAGTATGCCTCTTGTTCTATCAAATGAGTGCAAGAAACTAGTCATTCAACTATCAAACTACCCTCTAAAGCACCCAGGTGTTAATTTGGTCAGTTTTACACACACACCACAAAAATAAAAAAAAAAGAATCGAAAATAAACACTGAAGGCATTCCAGACACTAAAACAACCTTTCCTCTGTTCATTAATCATCTCACCAGGCCTCTGATATGTAATACAGGTCCTCCATCACAAATCCGGCATCATTGGGACCTGTAGTGTGCCGGATTACTGAGTTTGCCGAATTACAGAGTGGTTAGGTTAGAATACACTTAATAAAATTAACCAACTCGACTTACACAGTTCATTGAACATCGGTAAAAATCGAACATCCATGCACATTCAGACTTCCCACTTTGACAATTTTCTTCTTATTATTTTTAGTAATTATTACAGGAAAAGGGGTTACTAGCCCATTGTTCCGGGCATTTTAGCTGACTTTTACAACACGCATGGCTTACGGAGGAAAGATTCTTATTCCACTTCCTCATGGATATAAAAGGAAAAGTAATTAGAACAAGAACTAAGATAAAATCAAAGAAAACTCAGATGAGTGTGTATAAATAAATGTGTAGTGTGACCTAAGTGTAAGTAGAAGTAGCAAGACGTACTCTTGCTTACCATTTGGAATTTTTATTCACACAAAATATAGAAGATTTACTGTTATGCAGATGACTGCACTATTGTAATAACTGTATAAATAATGTCAACCCATTTATGACTGCATATTTGGAATGGCCACTTGGACAGGTATTGTTTGCTCTTGAACATAATCAAAAATCAAACATTTCCTCTACTTTGAGCTCAATTTCAAGGTACTTTTCATCATGAAAGTAATCAAAATCACGTCTATTTCTGTAATATATCTTCCATTCTATCAAATGAGTCCAAAAAAATGAGAATACAACCATAAAAACCATACGAAAATATACTGCAAAGAGGCGGCTAATGGCTGAGAAGTGAACTCCTTTATTTATCGTCCGTCTTTTTTATTTTTGTTGTACGTTAAGAAGCATCTTTCCATCATACATTGCCCAAGTTTCAATGAGATAGCCCAACAAACAACCGAGAAAAAAAAATATTTACCAAAAATCATATATGGCAAGCCCAAGCCAGGTACTGGAAATAAGTCACTTTGTCTGACTTTTCTGGGTTATCCCAGGTTCTCTACACATACACTGCTATGTATGATAATCTATGTAACTGTATTTGTGTATACCTGAATAAACTTATTTACTTCTAGTCTGTCAACTGAGTACAAGAAACTGCCCATTCACTTATTTCAACTACCCAATAAAGTGGCCAGAAATTGGCAATTTGGCCAATTTCACACAAATTTCAACAGATGCCAATTTCAAAATAGGGTCCAGAATAAACAATGCAGATATTCCTGGCACTAAAATAACATTTTCTCTGTTCATTAGTCACTGCTACAAGCCCCTCTTATATTACTCTTGCTTTCCATTTGGAATTTTTATTTACAAAAAAATAGAAGATTTACTGTTATGCAGACTACTGCATTATTGTAATAATTGTATAAATAATGTCAAGCCATTCTTGACTACGTATTGGCCTGGCAGGCAGACAGGTATTGGACAGTGACGTCAGTTGTTTACTCTTGAGATTCGCTAAAGAATAGAACATTTTCGCTACTGTGAGCGCAAATTCAAGGAACTTTTCGTCATGCAAAATCATATCTATTTCTGTAATATATCTTTCATTCTATCAAATGTGACCGAAAAAATGAGAATATAACCATAACTACCATACAAAAATACGTATACCGCTAAGCGGCCGCTAATGCATGAGAAGTGAACTCCGCTATTTATGGTCTGATTTCTTTCATTTTTGGTGTACGTGAAGAAGTATCTTTCCATCATACATTGCCCAAGTTTGAATAAGATAACCCAACAAACAACTGAGAAAATAATATAATAATAATATCTTTATTTACTACACATACATGTACAAGGTATACAGGACTAGCTGACATCAATGACATACTACTGTATAGAAAGCCACTTGTTATGCAGAATATTTCAAGAAAATTAGGCCAGTGTCCCACACTGGGTGTGGGACACTGGGTGTTAGTCGGCTAACACCCAGGTACCCATTTACTGATGGGTAAACATGGACAACAGGTGTAAAGAAACACGCCTAATGTTTCTACCCTGGCTGGGAATCGAATATTTACCAAAAATCATACATGGCTAACCCAAGCCAGGTAGTAAAAATAAGCCATGTTGACTTTTTTTGGGTTATTCTAGGTTCTCTACACATATGATGCTATGTGTGATAATCTACAGAGAGAAAGTAACTTTTTTGTTTCAGGTTTATGGTGCAGTACGAGTGTATATGACAGCCCTGTGCTACACTCCGTTTTCTCTAATATAAGCCACCAAGACAGGGATAGGAGAATGGTATTTGTATACCATATCCTCTTCATACCTCCGTCGAACTGCTCGGTGTTGTGCCAAATATTATTCATAATGAGAGTATTTAACATGTTTTATGTTATTTATATTGTTTATTATGTCATATTAGATCAATTGTGATAGGCAAATAAGCTGTAGTGTTGATATTAGTGTAATAATAAATCATATTCTCCTGCTTCATGAGACTGAGCTCATGGCAACCGACAGTGGCTTCAAAGCCACCTTATCTTTAATGGATAATGTACTGTGTAGGTGCTTTACATAATGAGAAGCATTTCTTTTATTCATTGGAACCATGGCTAGGGCTAAAAGTAAGCAGGTTAAAACAATAAATGGAGAAAAAGAAATTGGAAAGACTTATGTAGCAAGTAGCACCACCAAACAGTACCAGCAGGTTGGTGTGGCGACCCTGGAAATTTGAAATTATGCTAGCCAAAATTAGTGCCGAATAACTGAAGGAACAGAATAACTGATTGCCGGATTTGAGATGGCGGACCTGTATTTGCTCTCCATTTTGAATCCACCATCACACAAAATAATGAAGTTGTAATCTATTTCTCAGCTAATAAAATATAACCAAGAATGACAGATCATGGTTTAGCCCCTCTCCCAGTAACTGAAGCAGACCTAGTATGAACCATAAAACAAATCAAGAGGGGCTAGGGGAACACCCTTCCTCAGGAAAATCACCAAAAAAAACAAATATTTCTGTCACTTTGAACATAACATAAGAAAGAAGGAACACTGTAGCAGGCCTATTGGCCTATACTAGGCAGGTCCAATTCTCCCACTGGCTTAAGCCAATGCCTTAACCCAGTCAGGTCAGGTCACATTCACTCATGGAAGGAGCACAGCATCAGACCTAGTAGCCCAAGCTAGTCAGGTCCAACTCACACCCACCCACACCCACTCATATATTTATCTAACCTCTTTATAAAGACACACAACATCTAAGCTACGATGACGGTACTAGGGAGTTTGTTCCACTCATCCATAACTCTATTAGTAAACCAGTGCTTTCCTATATAAGAACATAAGAAAGAAGGAACACTGCAACAGGCGTACTGACCCATGCATAGCAGGTCAATGACCTCCCTCCCCCCAGGATTAGCCAATGACCCACCCAGTCTGGTTATCTCCACTCAAGGATGGAGCACTGCACCAGACCCAGCAGCACAAGCTAGTCAGGTCCAACTCACACCCACCCACACCCACTCATGTATTTATCTAACCTATTTTTAAAACTACACAACATTTTAGCCTGAATAGCTGTACTCAGGAGTTTGTTCCATTCATCCACAACTTTATTACCAAACCAGTGCTTTCCTATATCCTTCCTGAATCTGAATTTTTCCAACTTGAAACCATTCCTGCGAGTCCTGTCTTGGCTGGAAATTTTCAGCACGCTATTTACATCCCCTTTATTTATTCCTGTTTCCCATTTATACACCTTGATCATATCCCCCCTAATTCTACGCCTTTCGAGAGAGTACAGATTCAGGGCCTTCAGTCTATCCTCATAGGGAAGATTTCTGATACATGGGATCATCTTTGTTATCCTCCTCTGTACGTTTTCCAGAGCATTTATATCCATTCTGTAATACGGTGACCAGAACTGAGCAGCATAGTCTAAATGAGGCCTAACCAAGGATATATAGAGTTGAAGAACAACCTGAGGACTTCTATTATTTATACTTCTAGATATGAAGCCAAGAATTCTGTTAGCTTTATTGCGAACACTAATGCACTGTTGTCTTGGTTTTAGATTACCGCTAACGAGAAGTCCTAAATCCTTTTCGCAATCAGTAGTATTAAGATCTACATTATTTAGTTTATATGTGGCATGGTTATTTAACTGTCCAACATTTAGAACTTTGCATTTGTCAATATTAAACTGCATCTGCCACTTCTCTGACCATTGCACCAGTCTATTCAAATCATCCTCGAGTGCTTCAGTGTCCTCATTAGAATGAATTGGACGGCCTATTTTGGTGTCATCAGCAAATTTGCTTATGTTGCTATTTATTCTCATATCTATGTCGTTTATGTAAACTGTGAACAACAACGGGCCCAACATTGTGGAACACTGCTTGTGACGTGCCCCCATTCTGATTTCTCCCCATTTATGCAAACTCTCTGCTGTCTATTTATCAGCCATGCCTTTACCCAGGAAAAAATTTCTCCTCTTATTGCGTGTGCCTTAAGTTTCCTCAATAGCCTCTGGTGTGGAATTCTATCGAAAGCCTTACTGAAGTCCATATACACAATATCATATTCATTACCATGATCTACCTCTTCAAACACCTTAGTGAAAAAAGTTAGTAAATTCGTTAGACAGGAACGTCCCTTTGTAAAACCATGTTGAGATTCATTAATCAATTTGTGCCTATCAAGATGGCTACGAATTGCTTCGGCAATTATTGATTCCATAAATTTTCCCACTATGGAGGTATGGCTGATTGGTCTACAGTTCGAAGCCAAGGACCTGTCACCTGCCTTGTAAATAGGTATTACATTTGCCATTTTCCACTTATCAGGCACTATGCCAGTTTGCAGTGATATGTTAAAAAAGAGTAGCCAAAGGTATGCTAAGGTCCTCTTTACATTTCTTTAAAACCCTTGCAAACAGTTCATCAGGGCCTGGGGATTCGTTAGGTTTTAGTTTCTTTATTTGTCTGAGGACCATGTCACTAGTTACTGCAATCGTACATAGTTTATTTTTATGTTCTACATAATCTATTATTTCAGGAATATCACAAGTATTTTCCTGGGTGAAAACTGAGAGGAAGTAGGTATTGAGAATTTCACACATTTTTTATTTTTTTTTTTTTTTTTTTATTATCACACTGGCCGATTCCCACCAAGGCAGGGTGGCCCGAAAAAGAAAAACTTTCACCATCATTCGCTCCATCACTGTCTTGCCAGAAGGGTGCTTTACACTACAGTTTTTAAACTGCAACATTAACACCCCTCCTTCAGAGTGCAGGCACTGTACTTCCCATCTCCAGGACTCAAGTCCGGCCTGCCGGTTTCCCTGAATCCCTTCATAAATGTTACTTTGCTCACACTCCAACAGCACGTCAAGTATTAAAAACCATTTGTCTCCATTCACTCCTATCAAACACGCTCACGCATGCCTGCTGGAAGTCCAAGCCCCTCAAACACAAAACCTCCTTTACCCCCTCCCTCCAACCCTTCCTAGGCCGACCCCTACCCCGCCTTCCTTCCACTACAGACTGATACACTCTTGAAGTCATTCTGTTTCGCTCCATTCTCTCTACATGTCCAAACCACCTCAACAACCCTTCCTCAGCCCTCTGGACAACAGTTTTGGTAATCCCGCACCTCCTCCTAACTTCCAAACTACGAATTCTCTGCATTATATTCACACCACACATTGCCCTCAGACATGACATCTCCACTGCCTCTAGCCTTCTCCTCGCTGCAACATTCATCACCCACGCTTCACACCCATATAAGAGCGTTGGTAAAACTATACTCTCATACATTCCCCTCTTTGCCTCCAAGGACAAAGTTCTTTGTCTCCACAGACTCCTAAGTGCACCACTCACTCTTTTTCCCTCATCAATTCTATGATTCACCTCATCTTTCATAGACCCATCCGCTGACACGTCCACTCCCAAATATCTGAATACGTTCACCTCCTCCATACTCTCTCCCTCCAATCTGATATTCAATCTTTCATCACCTAATCTTTTTGTTATCCTCATAACCTTACTCTTTCCTGTATTCACCTTTAATTTTCTTCTTTTGCACACCCTACCAAATTCATCCACCAATCTCTGCAGCTTCTCTTCAGAATCTCCCAAGAGCACAGTGTCATCAGCAAAGAGCAGCTGTGACAACTCCCACTTTGTGTGTGATTCTTTATCTTTTAACTCCACGCCTCTTGCCAAGACCCTCGCATTTACTTCTCTTACAACCCCATCTATAAATATATTAAACAACCACGGTGACATCACACATCCTTGTCTAAGGCCTACTTTTACTGGGAAAAAATTTCCCTCTTTCCTACATACTCTAACTTGAGCCTCACTATCCTCGTAAAAACTCTTCACTGCTTTCAGTAACCTACCTCCTACACCATACACTTGCAACATCTGCCACATTGCCCCCCTATCCACCCTGTCATATGCCTTTTCCAAATCCATAAATGCCACAAAGACCTCTTTAGCCTTATCTAAATACTGTTCACTTATATGTTTCACTGTAAACACCTGGTCCACACACCCCCTACCTTTCCTAAAGCCTCCTTGTTCATCTGCTATCCTATTCTCCGTCTTACTCTTAATTCTTTCAATTATAACTCTACCATACACTTTACCAGGTACACTCAACAGACTTATCCCCTATAATTTTTGCACTCTCTTTTATCCCCTTTGCCTTTATACAAAGGAACTATGCATGCTCTCTGCCAATCCCTAGGTACCTTACCCTCTTCCATACATTTATTAAATAATTGCACCAACCACTCCAAAACTATATCCCCACCTGCTTTTAACATTTCTATCTTTATCCCATCACACATATACAACTTAAAGACATTGCTGAGAGTCCTGTCTATGCTAGATATTTTTAGCATGCTATTTACATCCACTTTATTAATTCCTGTTTTCCATTTATACACCTCAATCATATCCCCCTAATTCTATGCCTTTCTAGAGAGTGCAGATTCAGGGCCCTCAGTCTATCCTCATAGCTAAAATTTCTGATACATGGGATCAACTTTGTCATCCTCCTCCATAAGTTTTCCTGTGCATTTATATCCACTCTTGTGATACGGTAACCAAAACTGTGCAGCATAATCTAAATGAGGCCTAACCAAAAATATATAGTTGAATAACAACCTGAGGATTTCTATTATTTACACTTCTTGCTATGAAGCCAAGGATTCTGTTAGCTTCATTGCGAACAATTATGCACTGTTGTCTTGGTTTCTGATTACTGCTAACCAGAACTCCTAAATCCTTTTTGCAATCAGTAATATTAAGATCTACATTATATAGTTTATATGTGGCATGGTTATTTTCCTGTCCAACATTTAGAACTTTGCATTTGTCTATACAGTGGACCCCCGCATAACGGACGCCTTGCATAGCGGACAATCCGCATAGCGGACGCTTTGTTCGCTAAAATTTTGCCCCGCATAGTGGACAAAAACCCGCTCAGCGGCCTTCGTCCGAGACGCGTCCAATGTGCGGCCTGAGCCACGCTCACATGTTCCGCGGGTGGCATTGTTTACCAGCCAGCCTCCGCGGTAACATCCAAGCATACAATCGGAACATTTTGTATTATTACAGTGTTTTTGGTGATTTTTTTCTGGAAAATAAGTGACCATGGGCCCCAAGAAAGCTTCTAGTGCCAACCCTACAGCAATAAGGGTGAGAATTACTATGGAGATGAAGAAAAAGATCATTGATAAGTATGAAAGTGGAGTGCGTGTCTCCAAGCTGGCCAGGTTGTATAATAAACCCCAATCAACCATTGCTACTATTGGTGGTACAGCTGCTGCTGCTGCTGTACCACCGTCAGCTGCTGCTGCACTGTCAGCTGCTGCTGCTGTACCACCGTCAGCTGCTGCTGCTGCTGTAGTACCGTCTGCTGCTGCTGTAGCATCGTCTGCTGCTGCTGTAGCATCGTCTGCTGCTGCTGTAGCATCGTCTGCTGCTGCTGCTGCTGTAGCATCGTCTGCTGCTGCTGTAACATCGTCAGTTGTTGCTGTAGCATCGTCTGCTGCTGCTGTAGCATCGTCTGTTGCTGCTGTAGCATCGTCTGTTGCTGCTGTACCACCGTCAGCTGCTGCTGCTGCTGTACCACCATTGTTGGTGTGGCTTATTGAGAATACCAAGAAACAATTAACCCCAGAGGGTTAGCTACCCAGGATAACCCAAGAAAGTCAGTGTCATCGAAGACTGTCTAACTTATTTCCATTGGAGTCCTTAATCTTGTCTCCCAGGATGCAACCCACACCAGTCGACTAACACCCAGGTGAACAGGGAAAATGCCTGGAACTAGTGCTCATATTGGTGAATTTAGAGCCAGCAAAGGTTGGTTTGAGAGATTTAAGAATCGTAGTGGCATACACAGTGTGATAAGGCCTGTTCTGGAAGAAAATACCAAACAGGACCTACAGTACTCAGGAGGAAAAGGCACTCCCAGGACACAGTGTCTCATCAGTCATTGCTGCATCTTCAATAAAGGTAAGTGTCATTTATTCTTCATTTAGTAGAGTAGTACATGCACAATATATATTGAGCATGTACTACTCTATTATTGTGCATGTATCCTTCTCTTTGTGTGTAGGAAAATGTATATTTCATGTGGTAAAAAATTTTTTTTCATACTTTTGGGTGTCTTGCACGGATTAATTTGATTTCCATTATTTCTTATGGGGAAAATTCATTCGCATAGCGAACATTTCGCATAACAGCCAGCCCTCTTGCACGGATTAAGGTCGCTATGCGGGGGTCCACTGTATTAAACTGCATCTGCCACTTCTCCGACCACTGCATCAGTCTATTCCAATCATCCTGGAGTGCTCTAATGTCATCATAAGAATGAATTGGACAGCCTATTTTGGTGTCATCAGCAAATTTGCTTATGTTGCTATTTATTCCCTGATCAATGTCGTTTATGTAAATAGTGAACAACAAGGGGCCCAACACTGACCCCTGTGGAACACCATTTGTGATGTGCCTCCATTCTGATTTCTCCCCATTTATGCAAACTCTATGCAGTCTATTTGTCAACCATGCCTCTACCCAGGAAATAATTTCTCCTCCTATTCCGTGTGCCTTGTGTTTCCTCAGCAGCCTCTGATGTGGAACTCTATCTAAAGCCTTAATGAAGTCCATATACACAATATCATATTCAATACCATGATCTATCTCCTCAAATACCTTAGTGAAGAAAGTTAGTAAATTTTTAAAGCAGCAACAAACCTTTGTAAAACCATGTTGAGATCCACTAATCAATTTATTACTTTCAAGATGGCTATGAATTGCCTTGGCAATTATTGATTCCATAAATTTTCACACTACGGAGGTAAGACTTATTGGTCTATAGTTCGAAGCTAAGGACCTATCACCAACCTTGTAAATAGGTATTTCATTTGCCATTTTCCACTTGTCTGACATTATGCCAATTTTGTAGTGATATATTGAAAAGATTAGCCAAAGGTATGCTAAGTTCCTCTTTACATTCCTTTAAAACCCTTACAAACAGTTCAACAAGGCCTGGGGATCTGTTAGGTTTGAATTTCTCTATTTGTCTGAGGACCATGTCTCTAGTTACCCCAATCATGAATAGTTTATTACATCCTGTTCTACATAATTTATTATTTCTGGAATTTCGCTAGTATCTTCCTGAGTAAAAACTGAGAGGAAGTAAGTGTTGAAAAGTTCACACATTTCCTTATCACTGTCAATGACTGTTATGAACATCGCCTGTAGGTCCTTGGGTTACAGTGCTTCTTGTAACAAACGAACGGGATTATCACATCTAGGGGTCATCACTCATAGAGGAAAAGGAATTTTTCTGTTTATTTTATTAATAACCACTTAAGGATACCCTTATAACTTATATCATTTAATCTTTACAACCGACTTTCTCATATCTTACACTATGAGTATAACATGCATCACCCGCCTCATTATCACATCACTGTAATAAGTTAAGTACATGTATTTACAAATGGCTCTCAGTGAGTCCGAAAATATAGGTATGTGTATGTACATGCACAGGCATTTTTGAAAGCTCAAGCACCACACTGATAGTGCTCCTCCATAGAGTTCATTCTGCAATAATCCCTCTTGCAGAACAGTCCATAAAAGGCATAAACACTGAGACTTGCTCACTTATTATTCTCACTTTCTTCAAGAGTTTCTCAACCGCCTTCTCCGACCAAGATAAGCCCTTGCAATGAGCTTCCGAAATTCCTGGTAACTTCTAGGGAGGTGAAGGGTGGTTTAAAGCTGGATACTTCCCTAGACCCTTCTTGGACCAGTGGAAGGTATGAACTGAATAAGGTGAGGCTTTACCAGACAACCTTGACTCGGTCGGAGCAGGGGCAGGTCGCACCAACAGTTAGAATAATTAAACAACCTACCAATGTACAAAGCTAAATAATTTACAGTCAGATAACATTATAAAGCCTAGTAAATCCATTTTAGCTACTAATGGAATTACTCCTGAATATAATATTAAGTGAAAAAGCCAAAATAACATGTAAAAATATATCGTTGCCAAAATAACAAGTAGAAATTTCCTCCTCAAAATGAACAAAGGGTGTAACAGTGATTTGACCTGAGTTACTCTTAAGCGGGCCTATCTTGTCCCTAATCTTACTTCTGTATACCTGAAAGAACCCTTTTGGGTTAGTCTTCGAATTCCTTGTGACTTTAGCCTCATAATCCCTTTTTGCTTTTCTTATTCCTTTTTTTAATTTCTCTCTTTAATTGAATATATATGGATTTCTTAACTGCTCATCCTCTCTTCTGATATGCCTATATGTGCCTCCCTTTTGACCAATGAGATGTTTTAATCTATTGTTTATCCATTTGGGATCATTTTTGTTAGATCTAATTTCCCTACTCAGAACAAAAGTTGTCTGGGCAGCTAGCATTATGCTCTGAAACACGTCATATTGGCAACCAACACCAGCTACCTGACCCATTGTCAGGTCATCCCAATTTAGCCCACCCATGTAATTTCTCAGTCCCATGAAGTCGGTCAATCGGAAGTCTGAGTCAGAGACTTCATAGTAGTTATCTGGGTAATTCCATGATATATTGAAACTAAGTGATTTGCGAGCACTTTCCCCAAGCTCATTATTATCCTCAAGATTATTAACCCTTTGACTGTCGCAACCCCAAATCCTGAGGTGTCACACTCCTGGTGTCGCAAAATATTTGAAAAAAAAAAAAAAAAAACAAAAAAAAAAAAAAAAAAAAAAAAAAAAAAAAAAAAAAAAAATCTTATGAAATGTTAAGACAATCGTTCCCCGATGGTAATGACACCAAAAGTATGAAATTTGAAAGAAAACTTACGGAATTATGCTCTCGCAAAGGTAGCAACCTCGGCGACATTGACGCATCAGCGATTTCACCCAATTTGAGCCCTATTTTCGGTCAATTCCATTGTTCCAGTCCACCAAACTCATAGCTATTTCTTTAGAACTACATTTGTTCTATCGATTGAGTACAAGAAACTGCCCATTTACCAATTTCAACTACCCAATAAAGTGGTCAGAAACTGGCAATTTGGTCAAAATAGGGTCCAGAATGAATAATGCAGACATTCCTGGAACTAAAATAACATTTTCTGTTTATCAGTCACGTCTCTAGGCCCCTGTTATAATCCTCTTGCTTTCTATTTTGAACTTTTATTCACACAAAAAATAGAAGATTTACTTTTATGCAGACTACTGCAATATTGTAATTTTTTTTTTTTTATTATCACACTGGCCGATTCCCACCAAGGCCGGGTAGCCTGAAAAAGAAAAACTTTCACCATCATTCACTCCATCACTGTCTTGCCAGAAGGGTGCTTTACACTACAGTTTTTAAACTGCAACATTAACACCCCTCCTTCAGAGTGCAGGCACTGTACTTCCCATCTCCAGGACTCAAGTCCGGCCTGCCGGTTTCCCTGAACCCCTTCATAAATGTTACTTTGCTCACACTCCAACAGCACGTCACGTATTAAAAACCATTTGTCTCCATTCACTCCTATCAAACACGCTCACGCATGCCTGCTGGAAGTCCAAGCCCCTCACACACAAAACCTCCTTTACCCCCTCCCTCCAACCTTTCCTAGGCCGACCCCTACCCCGCCTTCCTTCCACTACAGACTGATACACTCTTGAAGTCACTCTGTTTCGCTCCATTCTCTCTACATGTCCGAACCACCTCAACAACCCTTCCTCAGCCCTCTGGACAACAGTTTTGGTAATCCCGCACCTCCTCCTAACTTCCAAACTACGAATTCTCTGCATTATATTCACACCACACATTGCCCTCAGACATGACATCTCCACTGCCTCCAGCCTTCTCCTCGCTGCAACATTCATCACCCATGCTTCACACCCATATAAGAGTGTTGGTAAAACTATACTCTCATACATACCCCTCTTTGCCTCCAAGGACAAAGTTCTTTGTCTCCACAGACTCCTAAGTGCACCACTCACCCTTTTCCCCTCATCAATTCTATGATTCACCTCATCTTTCACAGACCCATCCGCTGACACGTCCACTCCCAAATATCTGAATACATTCACCTCCTCCATACTCTCTCCCTCCAATCTGATATCCAATCTTTCATCACCTAATCTTTTTGTTATCCTCATAACCTTACTCTTTCCGGTATTCACTTTTAATTTTCTTCTTTTGCACACCCTACCAAATTCATCCACCAATCTCTGCAACTTCTCTTCAGAATCTCTCAAGAGCATAGTGTCATCAGCAAAGAGCAACTGTGACAACTCCCACTTTATGTGTGATTCTTTATCTTTTAACTCCACGCCTTTTGCCAAGACCCTCGCATTTACTTCTCTTACAACCCCATCTATAAATATATTAAACAACCATGGTGACATCACACATCCTTGTCTAAGGCCTACTTTTACTGGGAAATAATTTCCCTCTTTCCTACATACTCTAACCATACACCTGCAACATCTGCCACATTGCCCCCCTATCCACCCTGTCATACGCCTTTTCCAAATCCATAAATGCCACAAAGACCTCTTTAGCCTTATCTAAATACTGTTCACTTATATGTTTCACTGTAAACACTTGGTCCACACACCCCCTACCTTTCCTAAAGCCTCCTTGTTCATCTGCTATCCTATTCTCCATCTTACTCTTAATTCTTTCATATTAGAATGGCAAGCTGGACATTCATTAGACAATGACGTCATTTGTTTACTCTTGAACATCGGTAAAAAACAAACAATTCTGTCACTTTGAGCTCCATTTCAAGATACTTTTCATAGTAAAACCAATCAAAATCACTTCTATTTCTATGTTTTCCATTCTATCAAATGAGACCAAGAAAACAAGGATACAACCATAAATACTATACGAAAATACACCTCAAAAACACGGTCGGAGTTTTTCTTTCTCATTATGCACTGCATGCTGCAGGTTTTTTTTTATACTGTGCACACTTACCCATTCTCTCACATGTGAGCCAAGCAGCTTTCTCCTGCTTGATTTGAAGCCGCTAAAATTTTTGAGTATATATATACGTCAAAAGCATTGGCTTGCAAGATGAATACGTATATACGGCCAAAACAGTCAAAGGGTTAACTAGTGAGTCATTGTTGGCAAAAACAAATTGAAGCAGGTTGTTTCCTCTAGTTGGTTTTCTCACAAACTGTTTTAAAAAGCAATCCTGAATCGTATCAAGAGAGTCACTAGACTCAAGATTTCCTGTCACATTGTTCCAATCAATTTGTCTAAAGTTAAAAATCTCCCGTTAACACAACATTTTCATGTCTAGATGCCTTATGAATTTCGTCCAATAACATCCTACCATACTCCTTATGAAGTTTTGGGGGCCTATAAATCACACCCAAAATTAATTTTTCACGACCTTTGAGAAACTGTAGGCAAACAGATTCTGTGTCCGATGTTTCTAATCTTATATCTTGTCTAACACAACAATTTAAATTATCTCAGACATACATCGCCACTCCATCACCCTTCCTGTTCACCCTATCAGTATGGAAGAGTTTATAACCCTGTATGTTGCATTCAGAAAGCATTTCTCTATCTTTCAAGTTGAACCAGGACTCTGTTATAGCAATAATATCTACATTACCTGCACTTACAAGTAATCTTATCTCATCTATTTTATTTCTTAGACTCCTACTATTTGTACAGTAAACCTTAAGGGAGCCAGTCACTCGTTGCCCTCTACTATCTCTCTTTGTTTACTGAACAATTACTTTGCCTTAACTAGCAACATTATTTTGAATATTTGTCTTTTAAACATATCCCTGGGGTATCATGGTAATATCTGCTGTTTTCAACCCTAGTACTGCAACCTGATTGTTTCCCACAAACACCCATACCTCTATAATGTATCAGTTTAAATTCCTAGACAAGTCATCAATGACCCCCTCAATCGAATTGGCTAATGCAACCACTCCAGCCCCAGACAGATGAATCCCATCCCTTGCATATACTATATCACATTTGCCACAGAATTTGTCCCAGTTGTCAATGAATGGGATTGCAAGTTCCTTGCAGTACCTGTTTAGCCAGTAATTTATACCAATTGTCCTAGACATCCATTCATTGCCCACTCCCCTTCTAGGCAAGATGCTACATATGATTGGGATCCCTCCCTTAGACCTGACTACCTCTATGGCTGACCTGTACTTATCCATCAGCTCCTGTCTCCTGCCCTTCCCAATGTCACTGACCAGCACTAAGACAGATAATGGGCTTGTTCCCATTACCTGACATAATATTATCCAACCTGCTGACTATGTCACCAACACCAGCTCCTGGAAGACACACCCTCTCTCTGACCTTCCTAAATCTGTTACAAAAAGCATGGTCCATATATCTTATATGAGAGTCTCCCACAATCAGAATATTCTTACTTTGATAAGCAGGGGAGTCAGTGGTACCTTTAACCCCACTAACCACTGAAGTACATTCATCCTGGAAAACAGAGAATCGATTTCCTACCTTCACATCTTCTCTATTAACCTTCCCTACCTTTCTTCTTCCAGAATTGTGAACCACTTGCCACTTAAAGCAGCTGCCACTCACCAACTCACTGCTGGTATCCATTTCCTCCTTACCAACTCCCACCATCTCACACTTGCTCCCAAACCCATCTTCGTGAAGCTTCAGCCTCCTATTTTCTTCCTGAAAAAATACAACCTCCTTCTTCAACACTTTAACCTGACATTCTAAAACACTACAGCAAGCCATGGTCTCGGTAACACCCCATGCTAATTGCCAGACAACTTAGAACAGGTGACCACACGTGACCACTGACCGCAGCGTACTGTGGCAGAAATACTTCAGGTCACTACTGGCATGAAACCAACCCGAATGTCTTCCGGTCAAACCAATAGTACCAAAGAACAGCCAATAAAATCATGAAAAATACCCTAGAAAATACCCCGAGTCACTATTTTAACCCAAACACAAGGTCAGAGGTTACCTCTTCACATCACACACGATGTGAGGTATGACTTTTTTAACTTGTGCACACCCACTGCACAGACCCATTGTTTCGTAACTAGGCCAAAACTTATCATTCACAGCATATTTGAGGGCAGTATAATCATGACATATATTAAAGTGCAACTGGCCTCAATGACATATATCTATGTGGGAGAGAGTGAAAAAGTTAAAAGGAATGGGACTATGAAATTACAGTTTATGACAATGTACACTAATAGATCCGTGGTTTTAACCCTTTGACTGTTTCTGACGTATATATACAACTTACGAGCCAGTGTTTTTGACATATGTATACTCCAAAATTCTAATGGCTTCAAATCAAGTGGGAGAAATCTGGTAGGCCCACATGTGAGAGAATGGGTCTATGTGGTCGGTGTGCACAGTATAAAAAAAATCCTGCAGCACGCAGAGTATGAGAAAAAAAAAAAACTCAGACCGTGTTTTTGGATTAAAAACGCCTACTTTGAGGTGCATTTTCGTACAGTATTTATGGTTGTATTCATTTTTCTTGGTCTCATTTGATAGAATGGAAGACATTTTACAGAAATAGAGATGATATTGATAGGTTTCATGATGAAAAGAACCTTGAAATTGAGCTCAAAGTAGGGGAAATGTTTGATTCTTGCCGATGTTCAAGAGTAAACAAATGACGTTACTGTCCAATAAGTGTCCAACTAGCCATTATAATATGCAGTCACGAATAGGTTGACATTATTTATACAATTATTATAATAATGCAGGAGTCTGCATAACAGTAAAACTTCTATTTTTTGTATGAATAAAAATTCAAAATAGAAAGCAAGAGTAATATAAGACAGGCTTGGAGACGTGACTGATCAATAGAGAAAGAGAAAATGTTATTTTAGTGCCAGGAATGTCTGCGTTGTTCATACTGGACCCTATTTTGAAACTGGCATCTTTTTTAATTTGCGTGAAATTGGCCAAATTGCCAATTTCTGACCACTTTATTGGGTAGTTAAAAATTGGTAAATGGGAGGTTTCTTATACTCAATCGATAGAACAAATGGAGTTCTAAAGAAAAAGTTATGAGTTTGGTCAACTGGAACAATGGAACTGGCCGAAAATAGAACTGAAAATGGGCAAAATCGCCAATGCGTAAATATCGTTGAGATCGCTAACTTTCCGAGAGCATAATTACGTACATTTTCAATCAAATTTCGTACTTTTGGTGCCATTACCATCGGGATAAGATTCTCTATCATTTTACAAGAACAAATAATTTTTTTTCTTTACATTCGTCAACACTGAGAGCAAATTTGTGAGCACGGGACTCGACAGTCAAGGGGTTAATGGACAATGAAGAGTGAATATTCTATTCCATCTTTTATAACACAGAGGTTCTATATGTATAATTTAAGCAACATGTGACAGAAGTTTTAGAAAATTTCACTAAACTGTTATCTGTCCAAATGTAGATCTATGTTCGCTCGCCCAGCACTCCAAATATTTTTTTGGAAAAAAAAAAAAATTAAAATTGAAGAGGGCAATTTTCTGTTTGTAAGAAGACCAAAAAAAAATTAAAATTTAAGACCAGTGCTTATGGAGATATAAGACCACAAAGTTGGCGCTGGATGCTCACCTGACAGCAACGTGGAGTCCTGCCACTTGTAGAAGTGTTGCCAATATACCTTTTTTTCTTGTTTTTATATTATTTTATATTTTTTTATGTTCTGATAATTACAATTTATAGTAGTTCTTGTGATTTCATAGCCAATCTTTATTCTGACACTAATATTAGGTACTGAAATTGTACTCAAATAGTCACAAACACACTGACGGCCAACATTTACACGTGCCTTGGTCATTTACTATTTATTTTTATTTTATTAACACATCGGCCGTTTCCCACCAAGGCAGGGTGGCCCAAAAAAGAAAATCTTTCATCATCATTCACTCCATCACTGTCTTGCCAGAGGCATGCCTACACTACAGTTATAAAACTGCAACCTTAACACCCCTCCTTCAGAGTGCAGACACTGTACTTCCCATCTCCAGGACTCAAGTCCGGCCTCTCGGTTTCCCTGAATCCCTTCATAAATGCTACCTTGGTTACACTCCAACAGCATGTCAAGTCCTAAAAACCACTTGTCTCCATTCACTTCTGTCTAAAATGCTCACGCACACTTGCTGGAAGTCCAAGGCCCTTGCACACAAAACCTCATTTACCCCCTCCCTCCAACCTTTCCTAGGCCAACCCCTACCCCACCTTCCCTTCACTACAGATTTGTATACTCTCGAAATCATTCCATTTCATTCCATTCCATCCTCTCTACATGTCCAAACCATCTCAATAACCCCTCCTCAGCCCTCTGGATAATAGTTTTGGTAATCCCACACCTTCTCATAATCTCCAAACTATGGATTCTCTGCATTATATTCACCCCACACATTGCCCACAGACATGGCATCTCCATTGCCTCCAGCCTTCTCCTTGTTACAACAGTCACAACTCATGCCTCACACCCATACAAGAGCATTGGTATAACTATACTCTCATACATTCCCCTCTTTGCTTTCATGGATAAAGTACTCTGTCTCCACAGACTCCTCAGTGCACCACTCACCTTTTTTCCCTTGTCAATTCTATGATTCACCTCATCCTTCATACCCATCTGCTGACACGTCCACTCCCAAATATCTGAACACATTCACCTCCTCCACACTCTCCCTCCAATCTGATATCCAATCTTCCATTACCTAATGTTTTTTTATCCTTATCACCTTACTCTTTCCTATATTCACTTTTAACTTCCTTCTTTTACATACCCTACCAAACTTATCAACCAACCTCTGATAATTCTCTTCAGAATCTCCCAAAAGTACAATGTCATCAGCAAAGAGCAACTGTGACAACTCCCACTTTGTTAGGTTCTTTATCTTTTAACTCTACACCTCGTCAACACCCGAACATTCACTTCTCTTACTACTCCATCTATAAATACATAGAACAACCATGGTGACATCACACATCCCTGTCTAAGGCCTAATTTTGCTAAGAAATAATCCCCCTCTCGCCTACATACTATAACCTGAGCCTTAATATCCTCGTTAAAAATTTTCACTGCTTTCAGTACCCTACCTCCTATTCTATACATTTGCAACATTTGCCACATTGCCCCTATCCATCCTATTATTTGCCTTTTCCAAATCTATAAATGTCACAAAAACCTCTTTACCCTTATCTAAATACTATTCACCTATATGTTTCACTGTAAACACTTGGTCCACACACCCCCTACCTTTCCTAAAGACTCCTTGTTCATCTGCTATCCTACTCTCCATCTTACTCATAATTCTAGCAATAATAACTCTACCACACACTTTACCAGGTATACTCACTGCCCCATGCACTTCCCCCCACACTCACAACTGGTTGTTCTTCACTCCTATCCTATGTTATTCCTCCTTGTTCTATACACGAAATCACAGCTTCCCTATCTTCATCAACATTTACTAATTCCCCAAAATATTCCCTCCATCTTCCCAATACCTCTAACTCTCCATTTAATAACTCTCCTCTCCTATTATTAACTAACAAATCCATTCTTTCCCTAGGCTTTCTCAACTTATTAATCTTATTAATCTCACCCCAAAACTTTTTCTTATTTTCAACAAAATTTGTTGATAACATCTCAATCACTCTCTCATTTGCTCTCTTTTTACATTGCTTCACCACTCCTTTAACCTCTCTTTTTCTCTCCATATACTCCTCCCTCCTTGCATCACTTCTACTTTGTAAAAACCTCTCATATACTACTAACTTTTTCACTCTTACTACTCTCTTTACATGATCATTCCACCAATCACTCTTCTTCCCTCCCACACCCACTTTCCTGTAGCCACAAACTTCTGCTACTGTCTAGGAATATATGGAAAGTATTTATAGGTCTCAGCAATGTTTTAGACACGCTGGAGTATATATGAAACTCCTTGAAGCATGGTGTTAAGACAAGTGTCACTAAACTGCTGACAGGGTAAGCAGTGGACACGTACTGGATGAGTGGCATCATTTGTGTACTCTGGAATATCGGCAAAAATCGAATAATTCTGCTACTTTGAGCTTAATTTCAAGCTACTTTAGTGCTGAAACGAGTCAAAATCATCTCTAGTTCAATAATATATCTTCCATTTAATCAAATGAAACCAATAACCATAAAAACTTAACAAAATACTGTACAGCACAAAGTTGCTGTTTTAAACCAAAAACATGGTCACAGTTTTTCCCCCCATTATGCACATCTTGCTGTAGGATTTTTTATATATAGTGCAACCACCCAGGGAGGTACTACCATCCTGCCAAGTGAGTGTGAAACGAAAGCCTGTAATTGTTTTACATGATGGTAGGATTGCTGGTGTCTTTTTGTCTGTCTCGTAAATATGCAAGATTACCGGTACGTCTTGCTACTTCTACTTACACTTAGGTCACACTACACATACATGTGCATGTTTATTTATACACACTCATCTGAGTTTTCTTTGACATTATCTTAATAGTTCTTGGTCTTATTACTTTTCCTTTCATATCCATGGGGAAGTGGAATAAGAATCTTTCCTCCGTAAGCCATGCGTGTTGTAAAAGTCAACTAAAATGCCGGGAACAATGGGCTAGTAACCCCTTTTCCTGTAATAATTACTAAAAAGAATAAGAAGAAGAAAATTGTCAAAGTGGGAAGTCTGAATGTGTGTGGAAGTTGTGCAAATGATAAGAAAGAGATGATTGTGGATGTTATGAATGAGAAGAAGCTGGATGTCCTGGCTTTAAGTGAAACAAAGCTGAAGGGAGTGGGAGAGTTTCAGTGGAGAGGGCTAAATGGGATTAGGTCAGGGGCTTCAAATAGAGTTAGAGCTAAAGAAGGTGAAGCAATAACGTTGAAGGATAAGTTATGGCAGGAAAAGAGGGACTACAAATGAATTAATTCAAGGATTATGTGGAGTAAAATAAAGGTTGGATGTGAAAAGTGGGTTATAGTAAGCGTATATGCACCTGGAGAAGAGAGAAGTGTAAAGGAGTGAGAGAAATTTTGGGAAATGTTGAGTGAATGCATAGGGAGTTTTCAACCAAGTGTGAGAGTAATGGTGGTTGGGGATTTCAATGCTAAAGTGGGTAAAAATGTTGTGGAGGGAGTAGTAGGTAAATTTGGGGTGCCAGGGGTAAATGAAAATGGGGAACCTTCAATTGAGCTATGTGTAGAAAGAGGTTTGGCAATAAGTAATACATATTTTATGAAGAAGAATATAAATAAATATACAAGGTATGATATAACACGTAATGAAAGTAGTTTGTTAGATTATGTATTGGTGGATGGGTAGGCTCCAGGATGTACACGTTTATAGAGGGGCAACTGATATATCAGATCATTATTTAGTTGTAGCTACAGTTAGAGTAAGAGGTAGATGGGAAAAGAGGAAAATGGCAACAACAAGCAAGAGGGAGGTGAAAGTGTATAAACTAAGGGAGGAGGAAGTTCGGGTGAGACATAAGCAACTATTGGCAGAAAGGTGGGCTGGTGCGAGTATGAGTAGTGGGGGGTTGAAGAGGGTTGGAATAGTTTTAAAAATGCAGTATTAGAATGGGGGGCAGAAGTTTGTGGTTATAGGAGAGTGGGTGCAGGAGGAATGAGTAATTGGTGGAATGATGAAGTAAAGGGTGTGATAAAAGAGAAAAAGTTAGCTTATGAGAGGTTTTTACAAAGCAGAAGTGTTATAAGAAGAGTAGAGTATATGGAGAGTAAAAGAAAGGTGAAGAGAGTGGTGAGAGAGTGCAAAAGGAGAGCAGATGATAGAGTGGGAGAGGCACTGTCAAGAAATTTTAATGAAAATAATAAAAAAAATTTGGAGTTAAACAAGTTAAAAAAGCCTAGAAAACGAATGGATTTGTCAGTTACAAACAGAGTATGGGAGTTAGTAGATGGGGAGATGGAGGTTTTGGGTAGATGGCGAGAACATTTTGAGGAACTTTTAAATGTCGACGAAGAAAGGGAAACGGTAATTTCATGCACTGGCCAGAGAGGTATACCATCTTTTAGGAGGGAAGACGAACAGGATGTGAGTGTGGGGGAGGTGTGCGAGGCATTACATAGAATGAAAGGGGGTAAAGCAGCTGGAACTGATGGGATCATGACAGAAATGTTAAAAGTAGGGAGAGATATAGTGTTAGAATGGTTGGTATTTTTGTTTAGTAAATGTATGAAAGAGGGGAAGGTACCCAGGGATTGGCAGAGAGCATGTATAGTCCCTTTGTATAAAGAGAAGGGGGACAAAAGAGATTGTAAAAATTATAGAGGAATAAGTTTACTGAGTATACCAGGAAATGTGTATGGAAGGGTTATAATTGAAAGAATTAGAGGTAAGACAGAATGTAGGATTGTGGATGAGCAAGGAGGTTTCAGAGTGGGTAGGGGACGTGTAGATCAAGTGTTTACATTGAAGCATATATGTGAACAGTATTTGGATAAAGGTAGGGAAGTTTTTATTGCATTTATGGATTTAGAAAAGTCATACAATAGATTGGATAGGGGAGCAATGTGGCAGATGCTGCAAGTACGTATATGGAATAGGTGGTAAGTTACTAAATGCTGTAAAGAGTTTTTATGAGGATAGTGAGGCTCAGGTTAGGGTGTGTAGAAGAGAGGGAGACTACTTCCCAGTAAAAGTAGGTCTTAGACAGGAATGTGTAATGTCACCATGGTTGTTTAATACAGTGGACCCCCGGTTAACGATATTTTTTGACTCCAGAAGTATGTTCAGGTGCCAGTACTGAAGGAATTTGTTCCCATAAGGAATATTGTGAAGTAGATTAGTCCATTTCAGACCCCCAAACATACACGTACAAATGCACTTACATAAATACACTTACATAATTGGTCGCATTCGGAGGTGATCGTTATGCGGGGGTCCACTGTATATTTATAGATGGGGTTGTAAAAGAACTAAATGCTAGGGTGTTCGGGAGAGGGGTAGGATTAAATTATGGGGAATCAAATACAAAATGGGAATTGACACAGTTGCTTTTTGCTGATGATACTGTGCTTATGGGAGATTCTAAGGAAAAATTGCAAAGGTTAGTGGATGAGTTTCGGAGTGTGTGTAAAGACAAAGTTGAAAGTGAACGTAGAAAAGAGTAAGGTGATGAGGGTATCAAATGATTCAGATAAAGATAAATTTGACATCAAATTGGGGAGGAGTATGGAAGAAGTGAATGTTTTCAGATACCTGGGAGTTGACGTGTCGGTGGATGGATTTATGAAGGATGAGGTTAATCATAGAATTGATGAGGGAAAAAAGGTGAGTGGTGTGTTGAGGTATATGTGGAGACAAAAAACGTTGTCCATGGAGGCAAAGAAGGGAATGTATGAAAATATAGTAGTACCAACACTCTTATATGGGTGTGAAGCTTGGGCTGTGAATGCAGCAGCGAGGAGGCGGTTGGAGGCAGTGGAGATGTCCTGTCTAAGGGCAATGTGTGGTGTAAATTTTATGCAGAAAATTTGGAGTGTGGAAATTAGGAGAAGGTGTGGAGTTAATAAAAATATTAGTCAGAGGGCTGAAGAGGGGTTGTTGAGGTGGTTTGGTGATTTAGAGTGAATGGATCAGAGTACAATGACATGGAGAGTGTATAAATCTGTACGGGAAGGAAGGCGGAGTAGGGGTCGTCCTCGAAAAGGTTGGAGGGAGGGGGGTAAAGGAGGTTTTGTGGGCGAGGGGCTTGGACTTCCAGCAAGCGTGCATGTGTTAGATAGGAGTGAATGGAGACGAATGGCATTTGGAACCTTATGATCTGTTGGAGTGTGAGCAGGGTAATATTTAGTGAAGGGATTCAGGGAAACCGGTTATTTTTATATAGCCGGACTTGAGTCCTGGAAATGGGAAGTACAATGCCTGCACTTTAAAGGAGGGGTTCGGGATATAGCAGTTTGGAGGGATATGTTGTGTATCTTTATATGTATATGCTTCTTAGCTGTTGTGTTCTGAGCACCTCTGCGAAAACAGTGATTATGTGTGAGTGAGGCAAAAGTGCTATTTTCTTTTTGGGGATTTTCTTTCTTTTTTGGGTCACCCTGCCTCGGTGGGAGACGGCCGACTTGTTAAAAAAAAAAAAACTTACCTCATGGACCCATTCACTCTTTGAAATGATAATGAATCTGTTCCCGATGGTAATGACACCAAAAGTATGAAATCTGATGGAAAACTTACAGAATTACACCCTCGTGTATTGGTCTCCGTGATATATACACATTGGCGATTTCACTCACTTTGAGCCCTATTTTCAGCCAATTCCATTGTTCCAGCCGACCAAACTCATAGCTATTTTGCTAGAACTCCATTGTTCTATCGACTGAGTACAAGAAACTACCCATTTACTGATTTCAACTACCCAATAAGTGGCCAGAAATTGGCAATTTGGCTAATTTCACACAAATTTCAAAAGATGCCAATTTCAAAATAGGGTCCAAAATAAACAATGAAGACATTCCTGGCACTAAAATAACATTTTCTCTGTTCATTAACCATGTCTCCAGGCCCTTCTTATACAGTGGACCCTCGCATAACGTTGGCATCATATAACGTTAAATCCGCATACCGATACATTTTATCGCTAAAATTGTCTCGCATAGCGCTAAAAAACTCGCTTAACGCTATTCGTCCGAGACGCGTCTATGTGCGGCCTGAGCCAGCCTCACATGTTCCGCCAGTGGCATTGTTTACAAGCCAGCCTCCGCAGTAACATCCAAGCATACAATTGGAACATTTCGTATTATTACAGCATTTTTGGTGATTTCATCTGCAAAGTAAGTGACCATGAGCCCCGAGAAAGCTTCTAGTGCCAACCCTACAGGAATAAGGGTGAGAATTACTATGGAGATGAAGAAAGAGATCATTGCTAAGTATGAATGTGGAGTACGTGTCTCCGAGCTGGCCAGGTTGTATAGTAAACCCCAATCAACCATCGCTACTATTGTGTCCAAGAAAACGGCAGTCAAGGAAGCTGTTCTTGCCAAAGGTGCAACTGTGTTTTCGAAACAGAGATCGCAAGTGATAGACGATGTTGAGAGACTCTTATTGGTGTGGATAAACGAAAAACAGATAGCAGGAGATAGCATCTCTCAAGCGATCATAAGTGAAAAGGCTAGGAAGTTGCATCAGGATTTAATTAGAAAAATGCCTGCAACTAGTGATGATGTGAGTGAATTTAAGGACAGCAAAGGTTGGTTTGAGAGATGTAAGAAGCGTAGTGGCATACATAGTGTGACAAGGCATGGCGAGGCTGCCAGTTCAAACCACAAAGCAGCTGAAAAATATGTGCAGGAATTCAAGGAGTACATAGACAGTGAAGGACTGAAACCTGAACAAGTGTTTAATTGTGACGAAACAGGTCTGTTTTGGAAGAAAATGCCAAGCAGGACCTACAGTACTCAGGAGGAAAAGGCACTCCCAGAACATAAGCCTATGAAAGACAGGCTTACTCTGTTAATGTGTGCCAATGCTAGTGGTGATTGCAAAGTGAAGCCTTTATTGGTGTATCACTCTGAAACTCCCAGAGCGTTCAGGCAAAAGAATATCCTCAAGGCTAATTTGTGTGTGCTGTGGAGGGCAAACATTAAGGCATGGGTCACAGGGACTTTTTCTATGATTGGTTACACCAAGCATTTGCCCCCACTGTGAAAAATTACCTAATTGAAAATAAATTAGACCTTAAGTGCCTCCTTGTGTTAGACAATGCCCTTGGTCATCCTACAGACTTGGCAGAGCGACTTTGTGGGGACATGAGCTTCATTAAGGTCAAGTTTTTGCCTCCTAATACCACTCCTCTCCTGCAGCCCATGGACCAGCAGGTCATTGCAAACTTCAAAAAACTGTACACGAAAGCTCTGTTTGAAAGGCGCTTTGTAGTGACCTCAGAAACTCAATTGACTCTAAGAAAGTTTTGGAGAGATCACTTTAATATCCTCAATTGTGTAAACCTTATAGGTAAGGCTTGGGAGGGAGTGACTAAGAGGACCTTGAACTCTGCTTGGAAGAAACTGTGGCCAGTATGTGTAGACCAAAGGGATTTTGAAGGATTTGAGGCTAACCCTGAGAGGCGTATGCCAGTTGAGGAATCAATTGTGGCATTGGGCAAGTCCTTGGGGTTGGAGGTTAGTGGGGAGGATGTGGAAGAGTTAGTGGAGGAGGACAATGAAGAACTAACCACTGATGAGCTGCTAGATGAACTTCAACAGCAAGAGGCCAGACCTGAGGAAACTGCTTCGGAGGAGGGGAGAGAGAAATTGAAGAAGTTGCCTACTTCAAAAATTAAGGAAATGTGTGCAAAGTGGCTTGAAGTGCGAACCTTTATGGATGAAAATCACTCTCGGATAGCTGTTGCAAGCCGTGTTGGCAACCTGTACACTGACAGTGTTGTGAACCACTTTAGGAAAGTCATAAAAGAACGAGAGGTACAGACCTCTATGGACAAATATATTGTGCGACAGAAGTCCGGTGACTCTGAAGCTGGTCCTAGTGGCATTAAAAGAAGAAGGGAAGTAAACCCGGAAAAGGACTTGACACCTCAAGTCCTAGTGGAAGGGGATTCCCCTTCTAAACACTAAGACCATCAACACTCTCCCCTCCTCCCATCCCATCAATCATCACCAGATCTTCAATAAAGGTAAGTGTCATGTAACTGTGCATGTCTTCTTCAGTTTGTGTGTATTAAAATTAATATTTCATGTGGTAAAAATTTTTTTTTGTTCATACTTTGGGGTGTCAGGAACGGATTAATTTGATTTCCATTATTTCTTATGGGGAAAATTCATTCGCCTAACGATAATTTTGCCTAACGTTGAGCTCTCAGGAATGGATTAATAGCATTATGCGAGGGTCCACTGTATTACTCTTGCTTCCATTTTGAATTTTTACTCACGCAAAAAATAGATTTACTGTTATGTAGACTACTGCATTATTGTAATAATTGTATAAATAATGTTAACCCATACATGACTGCATATTAGACTGGCCAGTTAGACACATACTGAAACGTAACATCATTTGCTTACTCTTGAACATCAGCAAAAATTGAATATTTCCATTAGTTTTAGCTCAATTTCAAGGTATTTTTCAGCATGAAATCAAACAAACTCATCTCTATTTCTGTAATATATCTTCCATTCTATCAAATGAGACCAAGGAAAGGAGAATACAACCATAAGTACCATACAAAAATACGCCTCAAAGTCGGCATTTTAAACCAAAAACATGGTCGGAGTTTTTTTTTCTCATTATGCACTGCATGCTGCAGGATTTTTTTTTATACTGCTCACACTGATCATGCAGACCCATTCCCTCACATGTAGGTCTACCAGCTTTCTACCACTGGATCTGAAGCCACTAGAATTTTGGCATAATAATATGGGACCAACACTGGCTTGTAAGCTGTACTAATACAACACCAACAGCGAAAGGGTTAAGGTCCAAATTTAGCACTCACAGCTTATCTGAGTGAGCTGAGCTCATGGAGTATAACTACAGGATTGACCTAGGCTTCAAAACCATAGTAAAATGGGACAGACCCCAAAAGGGTTTAAAGCATATAGAAGTAAAACCAGTGATATTTGGTATTTAAACAGACCCTTAATATTTAGTGGCTCACCTTTTCTTAGAAGACAGGTAGGAGTACAAAGCAATATATGAAACCTTCTCTTCTTCATTTGCTGGTTGAAAACGAACCACAAGGATTTCCTGTAATAAAGACAAATATTAATTCTCTTTTTTAAATACTTGGGCTATTTCCCATCAATGCAGGGTGACCCAAAAAAGCTGAAAGACTTTCATTCTCATTCACTCAATCACTGTCTTTCAGAGGCACTCCTACACTATCGTTAAACTGCAACATATCCCCACCCCTCCTTCAAACCACAGACAATGCACTTCCACCTCCATGACTCGAGTCTAGCTAACAAGTTTCCCTGAATCCCTCCATACATGTTACTTTGCTCACACTTCAGCAGCACATCAGGTCATCAAAAACTATTTGTCTCTACTTGCTCCTATCTAACACGCTTGCACATGCTTGCTAGAAGTTCTAGTGCCTCACACGCAAAACCTCCTTTATTCCCTCCCTCCAACCTTTCCTAGGATGACCCCTACCCCGCCTTCCTTCCACTACAGATTTATAAGCCCTCAAAGCCATTCTGTTTTGTTCCCTCCTCTCTAACAGTGTGAACCACCTCAACAACCCTTCTGCAGTCCTCTGGATAATACTTTTGGTAACCCTACACCTCCTTCTAACCTCCAAGCTATGGATACTCTCCATCATATTCACACTGCCCTTAGACACGACATATCCACTGCCTCCAGCCTTCTTGCTGCACCTTTCACTACCCATGATTTGCACCCACATAAAAGTGTTGGTACCACTATACTCTCACATATTTCCCTCTTTGCTCCCATGGATAATGCTCTTCGTCTCCACAGATTCCTCAGTGCACTACTCACCCTTTTCCCATTCATCAATTAATAAACAATATATGTAATTAGCAAAGAAACATGATATATACTCTAGAATGAATAAAATATGCCATAATATGGTGGCAGAGGCAGTGGCAAAAGCGTCCACCATTTCTGTCCCAATTTGACTATAGTAACTTCCCATGTTCTTACTGTAAGAGAAAACAGAGTATTTTTGAGGCTAACTGCAGCAGATCACTAGGACCCATGGTTAGAAAAAAGAAATTTGGCCATATGACTGTAAAAAATGCAAACAAGCATGAGAGAACTGCCCCCATAGGGACGTAAACATGTTTACTGCTTACCAGCTGTGCCAACTAGCAGAAGCAATCTGAATTATTATTACGTACGTATTATGCATTATTATTATTATTAATTTAGGGAACTGAAGCTCTATCATTATTATAATAGTTATTATTATTCTTATTATTATTATTATTAGTAATTTAGGGAACTGAAGCTCTGTTATAATAATAATAATACACTAATACACTACACATACATATACACATTTATTCATACACACTCATCTGAGTTTTCTTTGATTTTATCTTAATAGTTCTTGGTCTTATTAATTTTCCTTTTATATCCATGGGGAAGTGGAATAAGAATCTTTCCTCCGTAAGCCATGCGTGTTGTAAAAGTCGACTAAAATGCCGGGAACAATGGGCTAGTAACCCCTTTTCCTGTAAAGATTACTAAAAAGAATAAGAAGAAGAAAATTGTCAAAGTGGGAAGTCTGAATGTGCGTGGATGTTGTGCAGATGATAAGAAAGAGATGATTGTGGATGTTATGAATGAGAAGAAGCTGGATGTCCTGGCTTTAAGTGAAACAAAGCTGAAGGGGGTGGGAGAGTTTCAATGGAGAGGAATAAATGGGATTAGGTCAGGGGTTTCAAATAGAGTTAGAGCTAAAGAAGGAGTAGCAATAATGTTGAAGGATAAGCTATGGCAGGAAAAGAGGGACTATAAATGTATTAATTCAAGGATTATGTGGAGTAAAATAAAGATTGGATGTGAAAAGTGGGTTATAATAAGCGTGTATGCACCTGGAGAAGAGAGAAGTGTAGAGGAGAGAGAGAGATTTTGGGAAATGTTGAGTGAATGCGTGGGGAGTTTTGACTCAAGTGTGAGAGTAATGGTGGTTGGGGATTTCAATGCTAAAGTGGGTAAAAATGTTATGGAGGGAGTAGTAGGTAAATTTGGGGTGCCAGGGGTAAATGTAAATGGGGAGCCTTTAATTGAGCTATGTGTAGAAAGAAATTTGGTAATAAGTAATACATATTTTATGAAAAAGAGGATAAATAAATATACAAGGTATGATGTAGCACGTAATGAAAGTAGTTTATTAGATTATGTATTGGTGGATAAAAGGTTGATGGGTAGGCTCCAGGATGTACATGTTTATAGAGGGGCAACTGATATATCGGATCATTATTTAGTTGTAGCTACAGTTAGAGTAAGAGGTAGATGGGAAAAGAGGAAGGTGGCAACAACAAGTAAGAGGGAGGTGAAAGTGTATAAACTAAGGGAGGAGGAAGTTCGGGCGAGATATAAGCGACTATTAGCAGAAAGGTGGGATAGTGCAAAGATGAGTAATGGGGGGGTTGAAGAGGGTTGGAATAGTTTTAAAAATGCAGTATTAGAATGTGGGGCAGAAGTTTGTGGTTATAGGAGGGTGGGTGCAGGAGGAAAGAGGAGTGATTGGTGGAATGATGAAGTAAAGGGTGTGATAAAAGAGAAAAAGGTAGCTTATGAGAGGTTTTTACAAAGCAGAAGTGTTATAAGAAGAGCAGAATATATGGAGAGTAAAAGAAAGGTAAAGAGAGTGGTGAGAGAGTGCAAAAGGAGAGCAGATGATAGAGTGGGAGAGGCACTGTCAAGAAATTTTAATGAAAATAAGAAAAAATTTTGGAGTGAGTTAAACAAGTTAAGAAAGCCAAGGGAAAATATGGATTTGTCAGTTAAAAACAGAGTAGGGGAGTTAGTAGATGGGGAGATGGAGGTATTAGGTAGATGGCGAGAATATTTTGAGGAACTTTTAAATGTTAAGGAAGAAACAGAGGCAGTAATTTCATGCACTGGTCAGGGAGGTATACCATCTTTTAGGAGTGAAGAAGAGCAGAATGTAAGTGTGGGGGAGGTACGTGAGGCATTACGTAAAATGAAAGGGGGTAAAGCAGCTGGTACTGATGGGATCATGACAGAAATGTTAAAAGCAGGGGGGGATATAGTGTTGGAGTGGTTGGTACTTTTGTTCAATAAATGTATGAAAGAGGGGAAGGTACCTAGGGATTGGCGGAGAGCATGTATAGTCCCTTTATATAAAGGGAAAGGGGACAAAAGAGACTGTAAAAATTATAGAGGAATAAGCTTACTGAGTATACCAGGAAAAGTGTACGGTAGGGTTATAATTGAAAGAATTAGAGGTAAGACAGAATGTAGGATTGCGGATGAGCAAGGAGGTTTCAGAGTGGGTAGGGGATGTGTAGATCAAGTGTTTACATTGAAGCATATATGTGAACAGTATTTAGATAAAGGTAGGGAAGTTTTTATTGCATTTATGGATTTAGAAAAGGCATATGATAGAGTGGATAGAGGAGCAATGTGGCAGATGTTGCAAGTATATGGAATAGGTGGTAAGTTATTAAATGCTGTAAAGAGTTTTTATGAAGATAGTGAGGCTCAGGTTAGGGTGTGTAGAAGAGAGGGAGACTATTTCCCGGTAAAAGTAGGTCTTAGACAGGGATGTGTAATGTCACCATGGTTGTTTAATATATTTATAGATGGGGTTGTTAAGGAAGTAAATGCTAGGGTGTTTGGGAGAGGGGTGGGATTAAATTATGGGGAATCAAATTCAAAATGGGAATTGACACAGTTACTTTTTGCTGATGATACTGTGCTTATGGGAGATTCTAAAGAAAAATTGCAAAGGTTAGTGGATGAGTTTGGGAATGTGTGTAAAGGTAGAAAGTTGAAAGTGAACATAGAAAAGAGTAAGGTGATGAGGGTGTCAAATGATTTAGATAAAGAAAAATTGGATATCAAATTGGGGAGGAGGAGTATGGAAGAAGTGAATGTTTTCAGATACTTGGGAGTTGACGTGTCGGCGGATGGATTTATGAAGGATGAGGTTAATCATAGAATTGATGAGGGAAAAAAGGTGAGTGGTGCGTTGAGGTATATGTGGAGTCAAAAAACGTTATCTATGGAGGCAAAGAAGGGAATGTATGAAAGTATAGTAGTACCAACACTCTTATATGGGTGTGAAGCTTGGGTGGTAAATGCAGCAGCGAGGAGACGGTTGGAGGCAGTGGAGATGTCCTGTTTAAGGGCAATGTGTGGTGTAAATATTATGCAGAAAATTCGGAGTGTGGAAATTAGGAGAAGGTGTGGAGTTAATAAAAGTATTAGTCAGAGGGCAGAAGAGGGGTTGTTGAGGTGGTTTGGTCATTTAGAGAGAATGGATCAAAGTAGAATGACATGGAAAGCATATAAATCTATAGGGGAAGGAAGGCGGGGTAGGGGTCGTCCTCGAAAGGGTTGGAGAGAGGGGGTAAAGGAGGTTTTGTGGGTAAGGGGCTTGGACTTCCAGCAAGCGTGCGTGAGCGTGTTAGATAGGAGTGAATGGAGACGAATGGTACTTGGGACCTGACGATCTGTTGGAGTGTGAGCAGGGTAATATTTAGTGAAGGGATTCAGGGAAACCGGTTATTTTCATATAGTCGGACTTGAGTCCTGGAAATGGGAAGTACAATGCCTGCACTTTAAAGGAGGGGTTTGGGATATTGGCAGTTTGGAGGGATATGTTGTGTATCTTTATATGTGTATGCTTCTAGACTGTTGTATTCTGAGCACCTCTGCAAAAACAGTGATAATGTGCGAGTGTGGTGAAAGTGTTGAATGATGATGAAAGTATTTTCTTTTTGGGGATTTTCTTTCTTTTTTGGGTCACCCTGCCTCGGTGGGAGACGGCCGACTTGTTGAAAAAAAAAAAAAAAAAAATTATTATTATAATAATATTATTACTATTATTATTATTATTATTATATTATTTTTATTATTATTATTATTAATACAGTGGACCCTCAGCTAATGATATTAATCCGTTCCTGAAAGCTCATCGTATGCTGAAATTATCGTTAGCTTAATTAATTTTCCCCATAAGAAATAATGGAAATCAAATTAATCCGTGCAAGACACCACAAAGTATGAAAAAAAAAATTTTTACCACATGAAATATTAATTTTAATACACACAAACTGACACTTACCTTTATTGAAGATCTGGTGATGATTGATGGGATGGGAGGAGGGGAGAGTATGGAAGTTGTTAATGTTCAGAAGGGTAATCCCCTTCCATTAGGACTTTAGGTAGCACGTCCTTTTCCGGGGTTACTTCCCTCCTTCTTTTAATGCGACTAGGACCAGCTGACCGGGGTGCAGCAACAGTTGACTTTAGTGCAGCAGCAGCTGACCGTGGTACAGCAACAGATGATGGTGGTGTAGCAGCAGCAGCTGACTGTGGTGCAGCAGCAGCTCACCGTGGTGCAACAGCAGCTCACTGTGGTTCAGCAACAGCTGACTGGTGCAGCAACAGCTGACCATGGTGCAGCAACAGCTGACAGTGGTGTAGCAGCAGCTGACTGTGGTACAGCAGCAGCTGACTGTGGTGCAGCAGCAGCTGATCATGGTGCAGCAGCAGCTGATCATGGTGCAGCAGCAGCTGACCGTGGTGCAACAGCAGCTGACCGTGATTCAGCAACAGCTGATGGTGGTGCAGCAGCAGCAGTTGACTGTGGTATGATAGTACATATTTCTCACCCTTTTTACCACAGGGTTGCCACTAGAAGCTTTCTTTGGGCCCATGGTGGCTTATTTAGCAGTTACAAGCACTATAAACAATGGAATAATACAAAATGTATCGAATGTATGCATGCAACAGGCCACCCTGGCTTGTAAACAATGATGGCAAGGCTGGATGGACAGGTTCGGGACGAGTCATGTTGGTCAGAAACAGCTGATGGTGGTGCAGCAGCAGCTGACCGTGGTGCAGCAGCAGCTGACCGTGGTGCAGCAGCAGCTCACTGTGGTTCAGCAACAGCTGACTGGTGCAGCAACAGCTGACCGTGGTGCAGCAACAGCTGACAGTGGTGTAGCAACAGCTGACCGTGGTGCAGCAGCAGCTGACCGTGGTACGATACTACGTATTTCCCACCCTTTTTACATATGATCGCTTGAGAGATGGTATCTCCTGCTATCTGTTTTTCATTTATCCACACCAATAACAGTCTCTTAACATCTTCGAGTACTTGCGATCTCTGTTTCGAAAACAAACTTGCACCTTTTGCAAGAGCAGCTTCCTTGATTGCCGTTTTGTTGGCCACAGTAGTAGCGATGGTTGATTGGGGTTTGGTACACAACCTGGCCAGCTCCAAGACACTCACTCCACTTTTGTACTTAGCAATTATCTCTTTCTTTATTTCCATAGTAATTTTCACCTTTTTTACCACACGGTTGGCACTAGAAGCTTTCTTGGGGCCCATGGGGTTTGGGGCTAACCCTGAGACACCTATGCCAGTTGTGGAATCCATTGTGCCTACTTCAAAGATTGAGGAAATGTGTGCAAAGTGGGTTGAACTGCAAACCTTAATGGATGAAAATCACCCTAACACAGCCATTGCAAGCCATGCTGGTGACTATTACAATGACAATGTTGTGGCCCATTTTAGGCAAATCTTAAAGGAAGAGGAGGTACAGACCTCTATAGACAGATTTGTTGTGCGACAGAGGTCCAGTGACTCTCAAGCTGGTCCTAGTGGCATTAACCCTTTGAGGGTCGACAGGCCCTCTCAGAAACTCGTTCTCAGGGTCGGCCAAATTTAAACAAAAAAAATTATTTTTTCTTATGAAAAGATAGAGAATCTTTTCCCGATCATAATGACACCGAAATTATGTGATTTGATGGAAAACTTACGGAATTATGCTCTCGCGAAGTTAGAGGTCACTGCGATGTTTACGCATCGGCGATTTTGCCCAATTTGAGCCCCATTTTCGGCCAATTCCTCTGTACTAGTCGACAAAAAACATGAATATTTCGCTAGAACTACGTTTTTTCTATTGAATGAGTGCAAGAAACCACCCATTTACCATTTTCAACTATCCAATACAGTGGTCAGAATTTAGCAATTTTGCCAATTTCACACAAATTTCAAAAAATGCCAATTTCCGAATAGGGTCCAGAACAAACAAGAAAAACATTCCTGGCACTAAAATGACATTTCTTCTGTTCATTAGTCACGTCTCAAGGCCCCTCTTACATTCTTTTGCTTTCCACTTTGAATTTTTATTCTCATGAAAAATAGAAGATTTACTGTTATGCAGACTACTGCATTAGTGTAAAAAATGATATAAATCATATTGGCGCACTTGCAAAAGAATGTTAGACTCACCAGTTGACGTGTATTGGACGCTTGGCATGATTTGTTTACTTTTGAACTTTGGTAAAAATCGAACATTTCTCCTTCTTTGAGCTCAATTTCAAGGTACTTTTCTTTGTAAAACCAGTGAAAATCATCTCAATTTCTGTGATATGCACTCCATTCTATAAAATGAGACCAAGAAAACTAGAATACAACAATAAATACCATACGAAAATACAGAGCAAAGTCGCTGTTTTATGCCAAAAAAACGGTGAAAGTTTTTTTTTCTCATTATGCACTGTATGCTGCAGGATTTTTTTTATACTGTGCACACTGACCACATAGACCCATACTTTCATATGGAGGCCTGCCAGCCTTTTCCCGCGAGATTTGACAGCGCTAGAATTTATGCGTACTAGTACGTCAAAAACCCCTGCGCGTAAGACGTACTAGTATGTCCGAAACCCTCAAAGGGTTAAAAGAAGAAGCGAAGTAACCCCGGAAAAGGACTTGATACCTCAGGTCCTAATGGACGGGGATTCCCCTTCTAAACATTAACAACTCCCACTTCATGTGGTAAATTTTTTTTTTTATACTTTGGGGTGTCTTGCACGGATTAATTTGATTTCCATTATTTCTTATGGGGAAAATTAATTCAGCTAACGATGAGCTTTCAGGAACAGATTAATATCGTCAGCAGAGGGTCCATTGTATTATACAGTGGACCCCCGCATAACGATTACCTCCGAATGCGACCAATTATGTAAGTGTATTTATGTAAGAGCGTTTGTACGTGTATGTTTGGGGGTCTGAAATGGACTAATCTACTTCACAATATTCCTTATGGGAACAAATTCGGTCAGTACTGGCACCTGAACATACTTCTGGAGTGAAAAAATATCGTTAACCGGGGGTCCACTGTATTATTATTATTGCTGAGAAGAAAAGAGAATGATTTCCATGGAATTAAAGCATGAAATCATAGATAAACAAGTGAGGTGTCCAGGTTTTGGGTTGAGGGGGAAGACGGAGGGGGGAGCTGGCTCGTAACTCAGAGCAAAAAATCGACCCAGGGATGGCTCGTACAGTGGTTCCTCAATATTCGTCTGGCCTGAAAGTTGTCCATTTTGGAAATAGTCCTGTTTTTTTGTCTAAACACTGGCTCGCAAATGGTCCGTTAACTCGCTAATCGTCCTTCGTCCGGGATGCATACTCACGCTCTCAGCCGCCTGGGCCTGCCTTCCCAGCCAGTGTGCCATTGTTTACCAGTGAGCGACGGTCCCCTCACTTGCTCCTACAAAATATTTCATAACATTCCATTGATTTTAGTGCTTACAAGTGCTAAATAAGCTACCATGGCTCCAAAGAAAGCTCCTAGTGCCAAGCCTTTGGTAAAGAAGATGAGAAATACGATTGAATTTAAGAAAAACATCACTGAACAATATGAAAGTGGCGTACGTGTGGGCAAACTGGCCAGGATGTATAACAAATCCCGTACAACCATATCTTCCATCATAGCCAAGAAAAAGGAAATCAAGGATGCTGTTGTTGCAAAGGAAGTAAATATGCTGATAAAAATGAGATCACCAGTACTCGAAGATGCTGAGAAGTTTTTATTGGTGTGGATAAATGAGAAACAATTAGCAGGAGATAATCTTATGACGTCGCTTATTTGTGAAAAGGCTAGGCAGTTGCGTGACGATTTGGTAAAGAAATTGCCTGCAGCTAGTGATGATGTGAGTGAATTTAAGGCCAGCAAAGGCTGGTTTGAGTTTTAAGAAGCGAACAGGCATACACAGTGTTATAAGGCATGGTGAGACTGCCAGTTCTGTCAACAAAGTGGCTGAAAAATATGTGCAGGAATTCAAGGAGTACATAGAGGCTGAAGGACTGAAACCTGAACAAGTGTTCAATTGTGATGAAACATGCCTCTTTTGGAAGAAAATGCCAAAGAGGACCTACATTACTCAGGAAGAAAAGGCACTGCCAGGACACAAGCCTATGAAAGACAGGCTGATGCTCATGTTCTGCGTTAATGCTAGTTGGGATTTCAACGTGAAGCCGTTACTAGTGTACCATTCTGAAAATCCCAGAGTGTTCAAGAAAAACAATGTTATGAAGAGTAAATTGTGTGTTTTGGAGATCTAATAATAAGGCATGGGTCACAAGGGACATTTTTGTCGAATGGTTCAATGAAGTGTTTGGCCCTAGTGTGAAGAATTACCTTCTGGAAAAGAAACTGGATCTCAAGTGCCTCCTAGTAATGAACAATGCACCTGCTCATCCTCCAAACTTGGATGACCTAATTCTGAAGGAGTTTGGGTTCATCACAGTAAAGTTCTTGCCCCCGAATACCACTCCTCTCCTCCAGCCCATGGACCAGCAAGTCATTTCAAACTTTATAAAACTCTACACCAAAGCAATGTTTGAAAGGTGCTTCAATGTGACCTCAGACACTCACTTGACCCTAAGAGATTTTTGTAAAGAATACTTCAGTATTCTCCATTGCATAAGCCTTATAGGTAAGGCTTGGGAGGGAGTGACTACCAGGACTTTGAACTCTGCTTGGAGAAAATTGTGGCCAGATTGTGTCCACAAGAGAGATTTTGAAGGGTTTGAGGCAGCCCCTGATGAGCCTATGCCAGTTGTGAACTCTATTGTGGCACTGGGGAGTTCATGGGGTTGGATGTGAGTTTCGAGGATGTGGAAGAGTTGGTGGAGGACCACAACGAAGAGCTAACCACTGAGGAGCTGCAAGAGCTTCAGCAGGAAGAGCAACAGATCACAGCTCAGAATCTTGCTGAAGAGGAGGAGGAAGAGAGATGGAAGAAGGTGCCTTCTTCAGAAATTAAATAGATTTTTGAAATGTGGGGTAGGATGGAAAGATTTATGGAGAAACATCACCTTGAGAAGGATGTTGCAAGCCATATCGGCAACTTGTACAGTGACAGAGTCTTGGCCCATTTTAGGGAAGCTCTCTGGACAGTTTTTTTGCGAGACAGGACTCCAGTGACTCTCAAGCTGGTCCTAGTGGCATTAAGAAACAGAGAAGAGAAGTAACCCCAGAAAAGCACTTGGTACCTGAGGTGTTGATGGAAGGGGATTTCCCTTCCAAACAGTAAATAATCCAATCTCTCTCCTTCTCCAGTCTTCCATACACTAAGAAGAATCGCCAATAAAGGTAAGTGTTATTCTGTTAATGTTTCATTCATCATGTGCCATTCTATTTTTTATGTACTACATCTACATTTCATGTAAAAATTTTTTTTTGTTTTAATACTTCTGGGTGTCACGAACGGATTAATTGTATTTACATTATTTCTTATGGGGAAAACTCATTCGAAAATCGTCTATTTCGATAATAGTCCCACTTCCAGGAATGGATTAAGGACGATTATTGAGGGACCACTGCATCTCAAAATACTCGTAAGTTGGGACACTTGTAAGTGAAGGTTCCACTGTATTACAATTAGTACAATTTACAATTTTGCAACAGCATACTTTTAACCCATTCAGGGTCGAGAGGCCCTCTCCTAAACTCATTCTCAGGGTCAAAAATTTTTTGAAAAAAAAAAAAAAAAAATTCTTATGAAATGCTAGAGAATCTTTTCCAGATCATAATGACACCAAAAGTATGAAATTTGATGGAAAACTTATGGAATTATGCTGTGGCAAAACAAGCGGTCTCGACGATATTGACGCACCGGCGATTTTGCCCACTTTGAGCCCTGTTTTTGGCCAATTTCAGTGTACTAGTCGACAAAAATCATATCTATTTCACTAGAACTCCATTTTTTCTATCAAATGAGTACAAGAAACCACCCATTTACCAATTTCAAGTATCCAATACAGTGGTCAGACATTGGCAATTTTGCCAATTTCACACAAATTTCAAAAGATGCCAATTTCCAAATAGGATCCAGAATAAGCAAGACAGACATTCCTGGCACTAAAATAGCATTTTCTCTGTTCATTAGCCATGTCCCCATGCCCTTCTTACATTCTTTTGCTTTCCACTGTGAATTTTTATTCTCACAAAAAATAAAAGATTTACTGCTATGCAGACTACTGCATTAGTGTAGAAATGGTATAAATAATATCAGTGAACTTGTGAAAGAATATTAGACTCACCAGTTGACGTGTATTGGACGCTTGGCATGATTTGTTTACTTTTGAAATATGGTAAAAATTGAACATTTCTGCAACTTTAAGCTCAATTTCAAGGTACTTTTCATTATGAAACTAATCAAAATCATCTCAATTTCAGTAATGTCTTCCATTCTATAAAATGAGACCAGGAAAACTAGAACACAACCATAAATACCATACAAAAATACACTGCAAAGTCGCTGTTTTAAACCAAAAACACAGTCGGTGTTTTTTTTTCTCATTATGCACTGTGTGGTGCAGGATTTTTTTATACTGTGCACACTGAGCCATTCTTTCATATGTAGGCCTACCAGCTTTCTCTCATTAGGTCTGAAGGCACTAGAATTTAGGCGTTCTAGTACGTCAATAACCCTGGTGCGTAAGCCATACTAGTATGTCAGAAACCCTGAAAGGGTTAAGAGTCTTAATATTTTAGACTGATTTAGATTGATTTAGTTGTAGCTACTCTCACTGTAGCTACAACTAAAAAATTATCTGATATATCTGTGGTCCCTCTATAAACATGTACATTCTGAAGTCTATCCATATTTTCAGCAAGGTAAATTATGAATGAGATGCTTCTTTCAAATGCTTCTTCATTTTAGTTAAAAGAAATGTTTTTTTTTTTTTTATTAACACATTGGCCGATTCCCACCAAGGCAGGGTGGCCAGTAAAAGAAAAACTTTCATCATCATTCACTCCATCAATGTCTTGCCAGAGGGGTGCTTTACACTACAGTTATAAAACTGCAACATTAACACCCCTCCTTCAGAGTGCAGGCACTGTACTTCCCATCTCCAGGACTCAAGTCCGGCCTGCCGGTTTCCCTGAACCCCATCAAAAATGTTACTTTGCTCATGCTCCAACAGCACGTCAAGTATTAAAAACCACTTGTCTCCATTCACTCCTATCAAATATGCTCATGGACACTTGCTGGAAGTCCAAGCCCCACGCACACAAAACCTCCTTTACCCCCTCCCTCCAACCTTTCCTAAGCCGACCCCTACCCCACCTTCCATCCACTATGGATTCATACACTCTTGAAGTCATTCTGTTTTGTTCCATTCTCTCTACATGTCCGAAGCACCTCAACAACCCCTCCTCAGCCCTCTGGATAATAGTTTTGGTAATTCCGCACCTTCTCCTAATTTCCAAACTACGAGTTCTCTGCATTATATTCACACCATACATTGCCCTCAGACATGACATCTCCACTGCCTCCAGTCTTCTTCTTGTTGCAACATTCATCACCCACGCTTCACACCCATACAAGAGTGTTGTTACAACTATACTCTCATACATATCCCTCTTTGCTTCCACAAAGTTCTTTGTCTCCACAGACTCCTAAGTGCACCACTCACCCTTTTCCCATCATCAATTCTGTGATTTACCTCATCCTTCATAGACCCATCTGCTGACACGTCCACTCCCAAATATCTGAATACATTCACCTCCTCCACACTCTCTCCCTCCAATCTGATATCCAGTCTTTCATCACCAAATCTTTTTATCCTCATAACCTTACTCTTTCCTATATTCAGTTTTAATTTTCTTCTTTTACATATCCTACCAAATTCATTCACCAACCTCTGCAACTTCTCTTCAGAATCTCCCAAAAGCACTGTGTCATCAGCAAAAAGCAACTGTGACAACTCACACTTTGTGTTTGATTCTTTATCTTTTAACTTCACACCTCTTGCCAAGACCCTAGCATTCACTGCTCTTACAACCCCATCTATAAATATACTGAACAACCACAGGGACATCACACATCCTTGTCTAAGGCCTACTTTTACTAGGAAATAATCTCCCTCTCTCCTACATACTCTAACCTGAGGCTCACTATCCTCATAAAAACTCTTCACTGCTTTCAGTAACCATACACCTGCAAAATCTGCCACATTGCCCTCCTATCCACCCTGTCATATGCCTTTTCCAAATCCATAAATCCCACAAAAACCTCTTTACCCTTATCTAAATACTGTTCACCTATATGTTTCACTGTCAACACTTGGTCCACACACCCCCTACCTTTCCTAAAGCCTCCTTGTTCATCTGCTATCCTACTCTCTTCTTACTCTTAATTCTTTCAATGTTAACTCTACCATACATTTTATCAGGTATACTCAACAGACTTATTCCCCTATAATTTTTGCACTCTCTTCTGTGCATAAAGTCACTCATGCTGGAAACAGCAATATTATACTACTACTGCTAACTCCTACAGGAAATACTATTTCCAGTGGTGGAAAATTTGCCATGTATACATTACAAAGTTGCTTCCCAATAAGGGAAACAACATTTTCATGATCTTTACATATGTTATGCATATTACATAATCCATAACTTGCAGTGTGTCACTAGGTTAACAGAAAGTGTTGCCCTATGCTTTTAACAATCCTGTATGCAAGTGTTTTACTGAGGTCAATTTCTTAAAACCTTCTTTCAAAGTTTTACAATACACAGGCCTTCTTAACCCTTTAACTGTGAGAGACCCTGGAAAAAAAATTCCTGTGTGTATGGGAAGAGTTTGCAAAATTAGGAGAAGGTGTGGAGTTAATAAAAGAATTAGTCAGAGGGCTGAAGAGGGGTTGTTGAGGTGGTTTGGTCATTTAGAGAAAATGGATCAAAGTACAATGACATGGAGAGCATTTAAATCTGTAGGAGAAGGAAGGCGGGGTAGGGGTCGTCCTCGAAAAGGTTGGAAGGAAGGGGTAAGGGAGGTTTTGTGGGCGAGGGGCTTGGTCTTCCAGCAGGCGTGCATGAGCGTGTTCGATAGGAGTGAATAGAGACGAATGGTATTTGGGACCTGACGATCTGTTGGAGAGTGAGCAGGGTAATATTTAGTGAAGAGATTCAGGGAAACCGGTTATTTTTATATAGACGGACTTGAGTCCTGGAAATGGGAATTACAATGCCTGCACTCTAAAGGAGGGGTTTTGGGATATTAGCAGTCAGCAGGGATATGTTGTGTATCTTTATACGTATATGCTTAAAAACTGTTGTGTTCTGAGCAACTCATATATATATATATATATATATATATATATATATATATATATATATATATATATATATATATATATATATATATATATATATATATATATATACATATATATATATATATATATATATATATATATGTATATATATATATATATATATATATATATATATATATATATATATATATATATATATATATATATATATATATATATATATATATATACATATATATATATATATATATATATATAAATTTTTTTTCTTTTTTTTTTTTTTCAACAAGTCGACCGTCTCCCACTGAGGCAGGGTGACCCAAAAAAGAAAGAAAATCCCCAAAAAGAAAATACTTTCATCATCATTCAACACTTTCACCACACTCGCACATTATCACTGTTTTTGCAGAGGTGCTCAGAATACAACAGTCTAGAAGCATACACATATAAAGATACACAACATATCCCTCCAAACTGCCAATATCCCAAACCCCTCCTTTAAAGTGCAGGCATTGTACTTCCCATTTCCAGGACTCAAGTCCGACTATATGAAAATAACCGGTTTCCCTGAATCCCTTCACTAAATATTACCCTGCTCACACTCCAACAGATCGTCAGGTCCCAAGTACCATTTGTCTCCATTCACTCCTATCTAACACGCTCACGCACGCTTGCTGGAAGTCCAAGCCCCTTGCCCACAAAACCTCCTTTACCCCCTCTCTCCAACCCTTTCGAGGACGACCCCTACCCCACCTTCCTTCCCCTATAGATTTATATGCTTTCCATGTCATTCTACTTTGATCCATTCTCTCTAAATGACCAAACCACCTCAACAACCCCTCTTCTGCCCTCTGACTAATACTTTTATTAACTCCACACCTTCTCCTAATTTCCACACTCCGAATTTTCTGCATAATATTTACACCACACATTGCCCTTAAACAGGACATCTCCACTGCCTCCAACCGTCTCCTCGCTGCTGCATTTACCACCCAAGCTTCACACCCACATAAGAGTGTTGGTATTACTATACTTTCATACATTCCCTTCTTTGCCTCCATAGATAACGTTTTTTGACTCCACATATACCTCAATGCACCACTCACCTTTTTTCCCTCATCAATTCTATGATTAACCTCATCCTTCATAAATCCATCCGCCGACACGTCAACTCCCAAGTATCTGAAAACATTCACTTCTTCCATACTCCTCCTCCCCAATTTGATATCCAATTTTTCTTTATCTAAATCATTTGACACCCTCATCACCTTACTCTTTTCTATGTTCACTTTCAACTTTCTACCTTTACACACATTCCCAAACTCATCCACTAACCTTTGCAATTTTTCTTTAGAATCTCCCATAAGCACAGTATCATCAGCAAAAAGTAACTGTGTCAATTCCCATTTTGAATTTGATTCCCCATAATTTAATCCCACCCCTCTCCCAAACACCCTAGCATTTACTTCCTTTACAACCCCATCTATAAATATATTAAACAACCATGGTGACATTACACATCCCTGTCTAAGACCTACTTTTACCGGGAAGTAGTCTCCCTCTCTTCTACACGCCCTAACCTGAGCCTCACTATCCTCATAAAAACTCTTTACAACATTTAATAACTTACCTATTCCATATACTTGCAACATCTGCCACATTGCTCCTCTATCCACTCTATCATATGCCTTTTCTAAATCCATAAATGCAATAAAAACTTCCCTATCTTTATCTAAATACTGTTCACATATATGCTTCAATGTAAATACCTGATCTACACATCCCCTACCCACTCTGAAACCTCCTTGCTCATCCGCAATCCTACATTCTGTCTTACCTCTAATTCTTTCAATTATAACCCTACCGTACACTTTTCCTGGTATACTCAGTAAGCTTATTCCTCTATAATTTTTACAGTCTCTTTTGTCCCCTTTCCCTTTATATAAAGGGACTATACATGCTCTCCGCCAATCCTTAGGTACCTTCCCCTCTTTCATACATTTATTAAACAAAAGTACCAACCACTCCAACACTATATCCCCCCCTGCTTTTAACATTTCTGTCATGATCCCATCAGTTCCAGCTGCTTTACCCCCTTTCATTTTACGCAATGCCTCACGTACCTCCCCCCACACTTACATTCTGCTCTTCTTCACTCCTAAAAGATGGTATACCTCCCTGACCAGTGCATGAAATTACTGCCTCTGTTTCTTCCTTAACATTTAAAAGTTCCTCAAAATATTCTCGCCATCTACCCAATACCTCCATCTCCCCATCTACTAACTCCCCTACTCTGTTTTTAACTGACAAATCCATATTTTCCCTAGGCTTTCTTAACTTGTTTAACTCACTCCAAATTTTTTTCTTATTTTCATTAAAATTTCTTGACAGTGCCTCTCCCACTCTATCATCTGCTCTCCTTTTGCACTCTCTCACCACTCTCTTTACCTTTCTTTTACTCTCCATATACTCTGCTCTTCTTATAACACTTCTGCTTTGTAAAAACCTCTCATAAGCTACCTTTTTCTCTTTTATCACACCCTTTACTTCATCATTCCACCAATCACTCCTCTTTCCTCCTGCCCCCACCCTCCTATAACCACAAACTTCTGCCCCACATTCTAATACTGCATTTTTAAAACTATTCCAACCCTCTTCAACCCCACCACTACTCATCTTTGCACTAGCCCACCTTTCTGCCAATAGTCACTTATATCTCACCCGAACTTCCTCCTCCCTTAGTTTATACACTTTCACCTCCCTCTTACTTGTTGTTGCCACCTTCCTCTTTTCCCATCTACCTCTTACTCTAACTGTAGCTACAACTAAATAATGATCCGATATATCAGTTGCCCCTCTATAAACATGTACATCCTGGAGCCTACCCATCAACCTTTTATCCACCAATACATAATCTAACAAACTACTTTCATTACGTGCTACATCATACCTTGTATATTTATTTATCCTCTTTTTCATAAAATATGTATTACTTATTACCAAATTTCTTTCTACACATAGCTCAATTAAAGGCTCCCCATTTACATTTACCCCTGGCACCCCAAATTTACCTACTACTCCCTCCATAACATTTTTACCCACTTTAGCATTGAAATCCCCAACCACCATTACTCTCACACTTGATTCAAAACTCCCCACGCATTCACTCAACATTTCCCAGAATCTCTCTCTCTCCTCTATACTTCTCTCTTCTCCAGGCGCATACACGCTTACTATAACCCACTTTTCACATCCAATCTTTATTTTACTCCACATAATCCTTGAATTTATGCATTTGTAGTCCCTCTTTTCCTGCCACAGCTTATCCTTCAACATTATTGCTACTCCTTCTTTAGCTCTAACTCTATTTGAAACCCCTGACCTAATCCCATTTATTCCTCTCCATTGAAACTCTCCCACCCCCTTCAGCTTTGTTTCACTTAAAGCCAGGACATCCAGTTTCTTCTCATTCATAACATCCACAATCATCTCTTTCTTATCATTTGCACAACATCCACGCACATTCAGACTTCCCACTTTGACAATTTTCTTCTTCTTATTCTTTTTAGTAATCTTTACAGGAAAATGGGTTACTAGCCCATTGTTCCCGGCATTTTAGTTGACTTTTACAACACGCATGGCTTACGGAGGAAAGATTCTTATTCCACTTCCCCATGGATATAAAAGGAAAAGTAATAAGACCAAGAACTATTAAGATAAAATCAAAGAAAACTCAGATGAGTGTGTATAAATAAACGTGTACATGTATGTGTAGTGTGACCTAAGTGTAAGTAGAAGTAGCAAGACATACCTGTAATCTTGCATATTTATGAGACAGACAAAAGACACCAGCAATCCTACCATCATGTATATATATATATATACATTTTTTTTTTTCAACAAGTTGTATGTATGTATGTACGTATGTATGTATTTTCTTACAGTTCGATAGAGTTAATTTTTTCTGAATTGAAAAAGAGTAAAATGAGTGGAATCTGACAAAAACTTAAAACTTAAGATTTTATGGTGTGTTGAAGTTGGTGAAAAAATGATCACTAATCTGTACAAATGAAATTCAAGCACAAGCAATGTTTACATTTTACAATTTACTGATGCCAAGATATGATTGTTTTTCTGTTTTTTTTTAACTGCTCTTAATGTTTAACATTATATACACTAGTTTTTATAATATTAAATGTCTTTCAATGTGTTTTAGCACTTCAAACATTGCTTCACTTGGAATAACCAGTATATATAAAGCATGAGTTTTTTTTTACTACTTTAGTCTTCTGAGGCTAGGTACAAGGAATACTTATCACATTACAATTGTTTCAGAGTGTAATACTGAACTCCTCAAAACATGGAAATAAGTAATACTGATTGACTTTACTGCATTATATATGTGGTGTTTATACTTTATAATTGTTATTTTATATTTTCTTTTTACTTATAATATTAAAATTATTTCAGAGTGCATTACTCATCAAAACATGGAAATTAATCACACTGACTTTACTTGCTTATTCTGGGTTATACCTAATATGCTTTGTGGCTGAACTCCACTAATAGTATCATGAAACTGTAATAAATTTGGACTAAGTAAGTCATCTTTGAGCCACTTGCACACCCTGTTTGCTGGTAAGGAAGCTGGTGGTGGAACAACAGTTTCTGGTTCTCTTGTTTACTTTTCCTAGTGAGACATACTAGCACATTGGACATACAGTCATTCCCTGAGAAGTTAACCACAATACACTGTGTGAACTCTGCTGGCCTTTGGTTTTTTTTCTGTATGTATAAATGGATGGAAGACCCAAAGAGTTGCCCTGACGTAAAAAAATATTAGCAGGTGGCAGATTTGCGAGTATAAAAAATGGTGCATTCCAATTCGTTAGATGCAGTACCAGCACCTGCAGACTAGTACAATGAACACAGTTAAAGAGTTAAAGTATTTTTATCTATGTAATCAGTAAACTATTGCAGAAAACACTGCCAAAACTATGTCCCCCTCTAATCCATGTCATACACTCCAAGTTGTTTCTTTCTAGCAAAACAAAAAGGATTACCCAGACATCTTCAACTGATAAAGAGAAACAGATGCTTCAGTGAATAATATTAAGCCAAAAATCAAGTTTTTCAAGAATTAGATTTATCTCAGGACCCATGCATATGTAGACTCTAAAACCTTAAACTTACTTTAGAGCCACTCTTCTTCATTTGTGCAATGTAGCCCCACACAGTATCTGGTGTAATGCGACCAACCACTTCAATTGCATTTGGGACATCATCTGGCAAGAACTCAGCTTTTCCGGATACCTGAAAAAGGAATACAATGTAGTACATCCATATTCAACAAATATGACTGAAAAAATCCTATTCTAAGCAGAGAACAATAGTATACAGCTGACAAATTAGTGGAAAGACACACAAATGCAGAACAGAACTTGAATTCTATGCAATCATTTAACTAGAACTACAAAGGTATTTGAGTGTTCAAGGCAAAATTTATGGCAGGACAGCGATTAAAAGAAAAAGTATGCAAAACAAAATGAAACAATGGTTATTAATAAACAATGTGAATTTTGTAGTGTAAAATATTGCACAGATCAGGCAATGTAGAGAAATAAGTATCTGAGAAAAAACTATAAAACAAAAATGGGTACACTGCTGTCTTAACACACTACATATGACAAAGTTAACTAAGGATGAGGGAAGGTGTTAAGCATATACAGACTGAGAAGAATGTTGCTCAATACAGTAATGCTTTTATGAAGAAAGCAGAGCATAACACTGAGCAATGATTTGATATAACATTTTTACCACAGAGCCACTTCCTCCACAATATGATGAATCAAAGAAGGAAATACAGTCACTCTTACTTGTTTTAACATCTGTGTTACTCAAACCCTGTCAATGCCCAGAGAAACCATGAATTTCTATTGCTCATATTTTGCAGATTTTTTTTTTGTTTGTTTGACCATGTGTGTAGCAATGGTTAATGAATAAAATGCCACTGTACTGCTACTTTTTAATTATTTGATTAATTTTACAGTACACATTCATAGATATATTAAGGTTATCTCTACTCAATACTGTGTATTGCACCATAATTAAATTATTGTTTAACCCTTTGAGGGTTTCGGCCGTACTAGTACGGCTTACGACCCAGGGTTTTTGACGTACTAGTACGCCTAAATTCTAGCGCCCTCAAATCTAGTGGGAGAAAGCTGGTAGGCCTACATATGAAAGAATGGGTCTATGTGGTCAGTGTGCACAGTATAAAAAAAATCCTGCAGCACACAGTGCATAATGAGAAAAAAAAAAACTTTGACCATTTTTTTGGAATAAAACAGCAACTTTGCACTGTATTTTCGTATGTATTTATTGTTGTATTCTAGTTTTCTTGGTCTCATTTTACTGAATGGAAGACATATCACAGAAATTGAGATGATTTTGACTGGTTTTATAATGAAAAGTACCTTGAAATTGAGCTCAAAGTAGCAGAAATGTTCGATTTTTACCAAAGTTCAAAAGTAAACAAATCATGCCAAGCGTCCAATACACGTTAACTGGTAAGTCTAATATTCTTTCGCGAGTGCGTCAATATTATTTATACCATTTTTTTACACTAATGCAGTAGTCTGCATAACAGTAAATCTTCTATTTCTTGTGAGAATAAAAATTCAAAGTGGAAAGCAAAAGAATGTAAGAGGGGCGTGGGGACGTGACTAATGAACTGAGGAAATGTTATTTTAGTGCCAGGAATGTCTTTCTTGTTTATTCTGGACCCTATTCTGAAATTGGCATCTTTTGAAATTTGTGTGAAATTGGCAAAATTGCTAAATTCTGACCACTTTATTGGATAGTTGAAATCGGTAAATGGGTGGTTTCTTGTACTCATTCAATAGAAAAAATGGAGTTCTAACAAAATAGTTATGTTTTTTGTCAATTAGTACACAGAAATTGGCCGAAAATAAGGATCAAAATGGGCAAAATCGCTGATGCATAAACATTGTCGAGACCGCTAACTTCGCGAAAGCATAATTCCGTAAGTTTTCCATCCAATTTCATACTTTTGGTGTCATTATCATCGGGAAAAGATTCTTTATCATTTCATAAGATTTTTTTTTTTTTTTTTTTTTGAAAATTTGGTGACCCTGAGAACAAGTCTCGGAGAGGGCCTGGCGACCCTGAAAGGGTTAAGTATTTAAGAGATTTTACTTTTTTTCTTTTTTCAGGCGACCCTGAAAGGGTTAAGTATTTAAGAGATTTTACTTTTTTTCTTTTTTAAGTTTTTAACACACCAGCCATCTCCCACTGAGGTAGAAAGACCTAAATAAAGAAACACTTTTACCATCACTCATTCAACAGATGTCTTGCTAGAAGTGTGCAGAAATCACAATTCAACTGACACCACACTGCAGTATCCAAACTTTCAAAGTGCAGGCATTGTACTTCCCAATTCCAGGACTTGTGTGTGGCTAACCTGCTTCCATGAAACCCTTCATTAACCTTGCTCACACTCCAACAGCACATCAAGCCATAAAAACAAAAAAAAAATCCACTCACCTCTACTAACCTTTTCAATGGCCATCATGTAGTATTATGTCACTGATGCCAGAGTCCCTGACACAGAGCTATGCCTAAATTCTAGTGGCTTCAAATTTAGTGGGAGAGGCCTGGTTGGTCTACATATGAGAGAATGGGTGTGCATGGTCACTGTGCACAGTATACCGAAAATTGGGGCCCATGCAGAACATTGTGGGAAAGCTATATTTAGTACACCTTGTTCACCATGCCATGCAGATGCAAAGGCCTCACTCCCAGGCAAAATAAACGAGTTCCATTACCCAATGACTGCTCCAGCAATGATAATTATGGAACCAATGATGAGTACTTTGATTCTGAATATGTAATGACTGAAAGTGACACTGAGGGCACTGGAAATATAGCTGAGAGATGATTATTGAATACCCTCTCATCTGAAGTTTGGTGATCACTTCCTAACAAAACTTCCTGCCACAGAAATGATGAAACGGGCTCAGAAGAGATGTATGTCTATGTACACACAGTAAGGCACAAGCAAAGTGCAGAGACACATCTTATATGTAGAGATGCATAAAACTCTCCATGGGGAAGTGGAACAGAATTCTTTCTCTGTAAGCCATGCATGTCATAAGAGGCGACTAAAATGCCGGAAACAAAGGGCCAGTAACCCCTTCTCCTGTATACCTCACTGAATTTATGGAGATGAACCTTTTTTTAGTGACAAAAAATGAAATTGAAAAATTATGGAAAACAATGTTTTCTTACCAAAAATTAGTGCATAATTCTGGCAACATGTTGGTGGAATCAGCTTGTTTCTATCATATTTCTAAGTATGTTTTTCCACAAATGTAATTTTTTTGTTCTTGCTGTCAGCAAGAGGACATGTTAGCAATTAGTGTTGTTTTTTATTCCAAAAATTACGATTTTTGTGATTGTTTCATTCTACATACTCTACATGGCAACTTCTGTGAGGACTAAAGTGAAGAGAGCAGTAAGATTGTCCCTCAGTAGCCTGCAGGCTGTCAACAAGGACGGAGGGGTGCAATACGCTCAGATTTGGCGGGCCATAACCATCGAGTTTTACATAAAACATAATTATAAATAACTCAGGAATAAGTTATTGGCATTGTTTTCCCACTCATCCAAAGAGTATTTATAGGAGCATCATGATTTTTTCACACATTATTGAGGAATGATGGTTCTAATGAATTACATAAGGTTTGCAATATGTTTTACTGTTTTGTATTTACTGAATTTTTTTCTCCCAAAAAATGTTCTTAAAAAAAAACATATTTCAACATTTTGTATAATGCAATCTATTGACATTTTGCTCAAACGTCCATGTATTCAGATTACCTAACTTGTTAACTTTCATCTGATACTGACTAGAATATTGTAAGTCTTACCAATTTTGTAATAGAAGGATAGATTTAAGCCCTGTAGAACAGGGCACTATTTATTTTTATCTAACTGTAAGGGAAAAAGTCACTAAAAACACAGTGTCTAGGTTTCAAATGCTGCTTAATTCACAATAAAATTCCATTGAAATTGGACCAAAAAAAAAAAAAAAAAAAAAGATAATTTTGCTTGTCGCCCACTTAAAAAGAGAAACTTTTGTTTTTCTTTTTAGGTCACCCTGCCTTGGTGGGATATGGCCAGTTTGTTGAAAGAAGAAAGATGTGTAAAGCCTGCAGAGTATGGAAGTGTGTTTCAAGGACTTTCACAGACTTGAACAGCCCTAGGTACATGACCAGTGACTGAATATATGAACACAAATGTTAGAACAATAGTAATATGAAACATCTGTACAGTGGACCCCCAAGTTTCGTGATTAATCCATTCCAGAGAGTCTGCCGAATGACGAAATTGCCGAATGGCAAAACCATTTTCCCCATAAGAAATACTGGAAATAAAATTAATCCGTTCCAGACACCCAAAAATATTAAAATATAATAATTTTTTTCAAATTAAATAAAGATTTACATACTGAAAACAATGAGAAATCAAGAACATACATATATAAAATAATAATAACTTTACATTTACCTTTACTGAAGACTTCTGGGTGGATCGAAGATGGGAAGAGGGGATAGGAAGAAGGCGTACACTATTGTTTGGAAGGAGAATCTCCTTCCATTAGGACTTCAGGTACCAAGTCCTTATCTGGGGTTACTTCCCTTCTTTGTTTTTAAAAGAGACACTGGGAACAACTTGAGAGTCACTGGACCCCTGTCGCACAAAATATCTGTCTACAGGGCTCTGTTTCTGGTGTTTCTTTAAGATTTATCTGAAGCGGGACACAACACTGTCATTGTACATGTTGCCAATATGGCCTGCAACAGCTTTGTCAGGGTGAAGTTCATCCATAAATGTTTGCACTTCAGTCCACTTTGCACAAATATCCTTAATCTTTGAAGAAGGCACCTTCCTCCATCTCTCTTCCTCCTCCTCTGCAGCAATTTCCTGATCTGTGATCTCTTGCTGTTGCAGATGAAGCTCTTACAGCTCTTCAGTGGTTAGCTCTTCCCTGTGGTCCTCCACCAACTCTTCCACATCCTCGTCACTCACCTCCAACCCCATGGACTTCCCCAATGCCACAATAGATTACACAACTGGCATAGGCTCCTTAGGGTCAGCCCCTTCAAAATCCCTCTCTTGTACACATTCTGGCCACAATTTTCTCGAAGCAGAAATCAAAGTTTTGCAAGTCGCTCCTTCCCAAGCCTTACCTATAAGGTTTATGCAAGTGAGGATATTGAAGTGATCTTTCCAGAACTCTCTTAGGGTCAATTCAGTATCTGAGGTCACTTCAAAGCACTTTTGAAACACTGCTTTGGTGTACAGTTTTCTGAAGTTTGAAATGACCTGCTGGTCCATGGGCTGGATGAGAGGAGTTGTATTAGGGGGCAAGAACTTCACTGTGATGAAACTAAACTCCTCCACTATTTGCTCTTCCAAGTCTGGAGGATGAGCAGGAGCACTGTCCATTACCAGGAGGCACTTGAGTGGCAATTTATTTTCCAGGAGGTATTTCTTCACACTGGGGACAAACACTTCATTAAACTAGCCTAGGAAAATTTCCCTTGTGACCCATGCCTTATCGTTAGCCTTCCACATCACACACAAATTATTCTTGACGACACTGTTTTTCTTGAACACTCTGGGATTTTCAGAGTGATACACCAGTAAAGGCTTCACTTTGCAATCCCCACTAGCATTACTACAAAACATGAGAGTAAGCCTATACTTCATAGGCTTGTATCCTGGGAGTGCCATTTAATCCTGCGTGATGTAGGTCCTCTTTGGCATTTTCTTCCAAAAGAGGCCTGTTTCGTCACAATTAAACACTTGTTGGGGTTTGAATTCTCGAGTGTCTATGCACTCCTTAAACTCCTGTACAAACTTCTCAGCTGATTTTTGTCAGAACTGGCAGCCTCACCATGCCTTATCACACTGTGAATGCCACTACACTTCTTAAATCTCTCAAACCAACCTTGCTGTCCTTAAAATCACAAGCATCACCATTCATTGTATGCATTTTCTTTACGAGATTGTCATGCAAATGCCTTGTCTTATCACATACAGTGGACCCCCGCATACCGGACGCCTTGCATAACGGACAATCCGCATACCGGACGCTTTGATCGCTAAAATTTTGCCCCGCATACCGCCCAAAAACCCGCTCAGCGCCCTTCGTCCGAGACGCGTCCAATGTGCGGCCTGAGCCAGCCTCATATGTTCCGCTGGTGGCATTGTTTACCAGCCAGCCTCCGCGGTAACATTCAAGCATACAATCGGAATATTTCGTATTATTACAGTGTTTTCGGTGCTGTTTCTGGAAAATAAGTGACCATGGGCCCCAAGAAAGCTTCTAGTTCCAACCCTACAGCAATAAGGGTTAGAATTCCAATAGAAATGAAGAAAGAGATCATTGATAAGTATGAAAGTGGAGTGCGTATCACCGACCTGGTCAGGTTGTACAAGAAACCCAAATCAACCATCTCTACTATTGTGGGCAACAGAAAGGCAATCAAGGAAGCTGTTCTTGCCAAAGGTTTAACTGTGTTTTCGAAACAAAGATCGCAAGTGATGGAAGATGTTGAGAGACTCTTATTGGTGTGGATAAATGAAAAACAGCTAGCAGGAGATAGCGTCTCTCAAGCGATCATAAGCGAAAAGGCTAGGAAGTTGCATGAGGATTTAATTAAAAAAAGGCCTGCAACTAGTGATGATGTGAGTGAATTTAAGGCCAGCAAAGGTTGGTTTGAGAGATTTAAGAAGCGTAGTGGCATACATAGTGTGATACGGCATGGTGAGGCTGCCAGTTCGGACCACAAAGCGGCTGAAAAATATGTGCAGGAATTCAAGGAGTACATAGAAACTGAAGGACTGAAACCTGAACAAGTGTTTAATTGTGATGAAACAGGCCTGTTCTGGAAGAAAATGCCAAGCAGGACCTACATTACTCAGGAGGAAAAGGCACTCCCAGGACATAAGCCTATGAAAGACAGGCTTACTTTGTTGATGTGTGCCAATGCTAGTGGTGATTGCAAAGTTAAGCCTTTATTAGTGTATCACTCTGAAACTCCCAGAGCGTTCAGGCAAAAGAATGTCCTCAAGGATAATTTGTGTGTGCTGTGGAGATCAAACAGTAAGGCATGGGTCACTAGGGACTTTTTCTATAACTGGTTACACCATGCATTTGCCCCCAATGTCAAAGATTACCTAACTGAAAAGAAATTAGAACTTAAGTGCCTCCTGGTGTTAGACAATGCCCCTGGTCATCCTACAGACGTGGCAGAGCGACTTTATGGGGACATGAGCTTCATTAAGGTGAAGTTTTTGCCTCCTAATACCACTCCTCTCCTGCAGCCCATGGACCAGCAGGTTATTGCAAACTTCAAAAAACTGTACACAAAAGCTCTGTTTGAAAGGTGCTTTGTAGTGACCTCAGAAACTCAACTGACTCTAAGAGAGTTTTGGAGAGATCACTTTAATATCTTCAATTGTATAAACCTTATAGGTAAGGCTTGGGAGGGAGTGACTAAGAAGACCTTGAACTCTGCTTGGAAGAAACTGTGGCCAGAATGTGTAGACAAAAGGGATTTTGAAGGGTTTGAGGCTAACCCTGAGAGGAGTATACCAATTGAGGAATCAATTGTGGCATTGGGGAAGTCCTTGGGGTTGGAGGTTAGTGGGGAGGATGTGGAAGAGTTGGTGGAGGAGGACAATGAAGAACTAACCACTGATGAGCTGATAGATCAACTTCAAGAGCAAGAGGCCAGACCTGGGGAAACTGGTTCAAAGGAGGGGAGAGAGAAATTGAAGGAATTGCCTACTTCAAAGATTAAGGAAATGTGTGCAAAATGGCTTGAAGTGCAAACCTTTTTTGATGAAAATCACCCTCACACAGCTATTGCAAGCCGTGCTGGTGACTGTTACAATGACAATGTTGTGAACCACTTTAGACAAATCATAAAGGAACGAGAGGTACAGGCCACTATGGACAGATATGTTGTGCGAAAGAAGTTCAGTGACTCTGAAGCTGGTCCTATTGGCATTAAAAGAAGAAGGGAAGTAACCCCAGAAAAGGACTCGACACCTCAAGTCTTAATGGAAGGGGATTCCCCTTCTAAACACTAACACTCTCTCTCCCCTCCTCCCATCCCATCAATCATCACCAGATCTTCAATAAAAGTAAGTGTCATGTAATTGTGCATGCCTTTTTCAGTTTGTGTGTACTAAAATTAACATTTCATGTGGTAAAAAAATTTTTTTTTCATACTTTTGGGTGTCTTGCACGGATTAATTTTATTTCCATTATTTCTTATGGGGAAAATTCATTCACATACCGAACATTTCGCATAACAGCCAGCCCTCTTGCACGGATTAAGGTCGCTATGCGGGGGTCCACTGTATTATCAACTGCATAATACTATCTCCTGCTAACTGTTTTTGGGTAATCCACACCAACAATAACCTTTCCACTTCTTCGAGGATTTGTGATCTCTTTTTTATCAGCATATCTACCCCATTTGCAACATCGGCACACTTTATTTCCTTTCCCTTTGCCACGATCAAAGTGATGGTTGAATGGGGTTTGCAATACATCCTGGCAAGTTCTGTAACATGCACTCCACTCTCATATTTTTCAATGATTTCCTTCTTGAATTCAATTGAATTCGTGGTACTCGCTTTCTTTACCAAAGGGCTTGCACTAGCTTTCCTTGGGCCCATAGTGACTTATTTAGCAGTTGCAAGCACAAAAAACAATGGATTATTATGAAATGTATTGTATGAACTCGCAGTGTGATGGTCATGTGCTGGTAAACAATGGCACATTGAGTGTGAATGGTGTGGGAGACTGGCTATGTGTGCGCGGTGACGGGCGAACGCGTACTGGACGGTCGCCGAATCACGAGTCCAATCACGAACCGCGAGGCTAAATTTTGCCGAAAAAACTAGCCGAAAGTCGGACTTCACAAAACTCGATGCCGACAAAACTCGGGGGTCCAATGTACTTGCAAGGGTTTGTGTTGTGTAAACATGGTTTTTAAAGAATGTACTAATGACAATATATATGCTGATTGTGCCTGATATGGGTCTCAAAGACCACGAAAGTTACTGGAAAATGTAAAGAAAATTAGAAAACCCTAGGAAAAAGTACAAAATAATAAAGCAAAAACATGTGGAGTGCATGGCAACCTCCAATGTTGCCATCAGTGTATCACTGCCCTTCAACTTCATTCCTTTATATCTCAGTAAGTAACGATGGGAAAACTTTTCTCATTCCATTACCACCAAAAAATGAACTCTTTTAATCTACAATAATAAGTTTATTTTTAAATTGGGACACTGAGAGCAATTTTAACCCTTTGACTGTTTTCGACGTATAAATACGTCTTACGAGCCAATGTTTCTGACGTATATATACTCAATAATTCTAGCGGCTTCAAATCAAGCGGGAGAAAGCTGGTAGGCCCACATGTGAGAGAATGGGTCTGTGTGGTCGGTGTGCACCACATAAAAAAAATCCTGCAGCACACATTGCGTAATGAGAGAAAAAAAAACTGATCATTTTTTTAGAATAAAACGCCGACTTTGAGGTGTATTTTCGTATAGTATTTATCGTTGTATTCGCGTTTTCATGGTCTTAGGTGATAAAATGGAAAACATATTACAGAAATAGAGATGATTTTCATTACTTTGACGATGAAAACGACCTTGAAACTGAGCTCAAAGTAGCGGAAATGTTCGATTTTTACCAATGTTCAGGAGTAAATAAATCACACCACACGTCCACTATACGTCAACTGGGGAGTCTAATATTCTTTCAGTAGTGCACTGATATTATTTATACCATTTTTACAATAATGCAGTAGTCTGCATAACAGTAAATTTTGTATTTTTTTGTATGAATAAAAAATCAAAATAGAAAGCAATAATAATATAAGATGGGCCTAGAGATGTGACTAATGAACAGAGCATATGTTATTTTAGTGCCACGAATGTCTACCTTGTTTATTCTGGACCCTATTTTGAAATTGGCATCTTTTTTAGTTTGCGTGAAATTGGCCAAATTGCCAATTTCTGACCACCATATTGGGTAGTCCAAATTAGTAAATGGGAGGTTTCTTGTACTCAGCTGATAGATAAAATGGTGTTCTAAAGAAATAGCTATGAGTTTGGTCAACTGGAACAATGGAATTGGCTGAAAGTAGGGCTCAAAGTCGGCAAAATCGCCGATACGCATAAGTCGTCGAGACAGCTAACTTGGCGGGAGCATAATTCCATGAGTTTTCGACCAAATTTTGAACTTTTGGTGTCATTTCCATCGGGAAAAGATTCTCTATCATTTTATAAGAAAAAATAATTTTTTTTTTTTTTAAAAATTGAGCAACATAGAATGACAGTTTCAGAGAGGGGCCTGAAACAGTCAAAGGGTTAATTTCAGGAGTGTGGACAGTGAAAGGGCTAATGGAAATAGTGTACTTCTACTGGAAATGAAAACCTAAATTTCAATCACATAATACTGAAAATGCAAGTTATGATCTCTCAACATAATGATTTCTACTGTATTAACCCTTTCAGGGTCGGCAGGCCCTCTTCTAAACTTGTTCTCAGGGTCGGAAATTTTTCGAAAAAAAAAAAAAAAAAAATTATTATTTTTTTCTTATGAAATGATAGAGAATCTTTTTCCAATCATAATGACACCAAAAGTATGAAATTTGATGGAAAACTTACGGAATTATGCTCTTACGAAGTTAGCAGTCTCGACGATGTTTATGCATCGGCGATTTCGCCCAATTTGAGCCCTATTTTCGGTCAATTCCAATGTACTAGTCGACATAAATCATACCTATTTCACTAGAACTCCATTTTGTCTATCGAATGAGTGCAAGAAACCACCCATTAACCGATTTCAACTAACCAATAAAGTGGTCAGAAATTGGCAATTTTGCCAATTTCACACAAATTTCAAAAGATGCCAATTTCCAAATAGGGTTCAGAATAAACAAGACAGACATTCCTGGCACTAAAATAACATTTCCTCTGTTGATTACTCACGTCCCCAGACCTCTGCTACATTTCGTTTGCTTTCCACTGTGAATTTTTATTCTCACAACAAATAGAAAATTTATGTTATGCAGACAAATGCATTCATGTAGAAATAGTGTAGAAATGGTATAAATAATATCAGTGCACTTCTGAAAGAATATCAGACTCACCAGTTGTCGTGTGTTGGGCACGTGACATGATTTGTTTACGTTTGAACTTTGGCAAAAATCAAACATTTCTGCTACTGGTGGCTCTGGTGGCCTGGTGGTTAACGCTCTTGCTTCACACGGTGAGGGCCTGGGTTCGATTCCCAGCCAGAGTAGAAACATTGGACGTGTTTCTTTCCACTTGTTGTCTATGTTCCCCATCAGTAAAATGGGTACCTGAGTGTTAGTCGACTGGTGTGGGTCGCATCCTGGGACACTGACCTAAGGAGGCCTGGTCACAGACCGGGCCACGGGGGCGTTGACCCCCGGAACTCTCTCCAGATAAACTCCAGATAAACTTTAAGCTCAATTTCAAGGTACAGTGGTCCCTCAATAATCGTCCACAATCCGTTCCTGGAAGTGGGACTATTATCGAAATGGACGATTTACGAATCAATTTTCCCCATAAGAAATAATGTAAATTCAATTAATCCGGTCCTGACACCCAGAAATATTAAAACAAAAAATTTTTTTACATGAAATATAGATGTAGTACATAAACAATACAGTGGCACATGATGAATTAAACATTAACAGAATAACACTTACCTTTATTGGCGATTCTTCTTTGTGTATGGAAGACTGGAGAATGAGACTGATTGGATGAATTACTGTTTGGAAGGGGAATCCCCTTCCATCAACACCTCGGGTACCAATTGCTTTTCTGGGGTTACTTCTCTTCTCTGTTTCTTAATGCCACTAGGACCACCTTGAGAGTCACTGGAGTCCTGTCTCGCAAAAAACTGTCCAGAGAGCTCTGTTTCTTGCGTCTCTTTAAAACTTCCCTAAAATGGGCCAAGACTCTGTCACTGTACAAGTTGCCGATATGGCTTGCAATATCCTCCTCTGGGTGATGTTTCTCCATAAATCTTTCCATCCTACCCCACATTTCAAAAATCTCCTTAATTTCCGAAGAAGGCACCTTCCTCCATCTCTCTTCCTCCTCCTCTGCAGCAAGATTCAGAGCTGCCATCTGTTGCTGTTCCTGCTGAAGCTCTTGCAGCTCCTCAGTGGTTAGCTCTTTGTTGTGGTCCTCCACCAACTCTTCCACATCCTCCAAACTCACATCCAACCCCATGGAAGTCCCCAGTGCCACAATGGATTTAACAACTCACATAGGCTCATCAGGGTCAGCCCCAAACCCTTCAAAATCCCTCTTGTGGACACAATCTTGCCACAATTTTCTCCAAGCAGAGTTCAAAGTCCTGGTAGTCACTCCCTCCCAAGCCTTACCTATAAGGCTTATGCAATGGAGAATACTGAAATGTTCTTTCCAAAAATCTCGTAGGGTCAAGTGAGTGTCAGAGGTCACATTCAAGCACCTTTCAAACATTGCTTTGGTGTAGAGTTTTTTAAAGTTTGCAATGACCTGCTGGTCCATGGGCTGGAGGAGAGGAGTGGTATTTGGGGACAAGAACTTTACTGTGATGAACCCAAACTCCTTCAGAATTAGGTCATCCAAGTTTGGAGGATGAGCAGGTGCATTGTCCATTACTAGGAGGCACTTGAGATCCAATTTCTTTTCCAGGAGGTAATTCTTCACACAAGGGCCAAACACTTCGTAGAACCACTCTACAAAAATTTCCCTCGTGACCCATGCCTTACTATTAGATTTCCAAAACACACACAATTTACTCTTCATAACTTTGTTTTTCCTGAACACACTGGGATTTTCAAAATGGTACACTAGTAATGGCTTCACTTTGAAATCCCCACTAGCATTAGCACAGAACATTAGCGTCAGCCTGTCTTTCATAGGCTTGTGTCCTGGCATTGCCTTTTCCTCTTATGTAATGAAGGTCCTCTTTGGCATTTTCTTCCAAAAGAGGCCTGTTTCGTCACAATTGAACACTTGTTCAGGTTTCAGTCCTTCAGCCTCAATGTACTCCTGGAATTCATGCACATATTTTTCAGCCGCCTTGTGGTCCGAACTGGCAGCCTCACCATGCCTTACCACACTGTGTATGCCAGTAAGCTTCTTAAATCTCTCAAACCAGCCTTTGCTGGCCTTAAATTCACTCACATCATCACTAGTTGCGGGCAATTTCTTCACCAAATCGTCATGCAACTGCCTAGCCTTTTCACAAATAAGCGACGTCATAAGACTGTCTCCTGCTAATTGTTTCTCATTTATCCACACCAATAATAACTTCTCAACATCTTCGAGTACTGGTGATCTCATTTTTGTCAGCATATTTACCCCCTTTGCAACAACAGCTTCCTTGATTTCCTTTTTCTTGGCTATGATGGAAGATATGGTTGTACGGGATTTGTTATACATCCTGGCCAGTTCGCCCACACGTACGCCACTATCATATTGTTAAATGTTTTTCTTAAATTCAATCGTATTTCTCACCTTCTTTACCAAAGGCTTGGCACTAGGAGCTTTCTTTGGAGCCATGGTAGCTTATTTAGCACTTAAATAACTTGCAAGCACTAAAATAAATGAAATATTATGAAATATTTTGCTGGAGCACCTGAGGGGACCGTCGTTCACTGGTAAACAATGGCACACTGCCAGGGAAGGAAAGGCCGAGGCGGCTCGAGGCTGCTCAGACTGTGAGTACGCGCCCGGGACGAAGGACTATTAGCGAGTTACCGGAACATTTCCGAGCCAATATTTTGACGAAAAAACAGGACTACAGTGGACCCCCGGTTAACGATATTTTTTCACTCCAGAAGTATGTTCAGGTGCCAGTACCGACCGAATTTGTTCCCATAAGAAATATTGTGAAGTAGATTAGTCCATTTCAGACCCCCAAACATACACGTACAAACGCACTTACATAAATACACTTACATAATTGGTCACATTCGGAGGTAATCGTTATGCGGGGGTCCACTGTATTTCCGAAATGGACGACTTTCAGGCCAGACGATTATTGAGGGACCACTGTACTTTTCATTGTGAAACCAATCAAAATCATCTCAATTTCCATAATATGTCTTCCATTCTATAAAATGAGACCAGGAAAACTAGAATACGACCATAAATAGCATATGGAAAATACACTGCAAAGTCGCTGTTTTAAACCAAAAACACGGTTGGATTTTTTTTCTCTCATTACGTACTGTGTGCTGCAGGATTTTTTTTAAACTGCGCACAATGACCACATAGACCCATTCTTTCATATGTATGCCTACCAGCTTTCTCTCACTAGATTTGAAGGCGCTATAATTTATGCGTACTAGCACGGCACCAACCCTGGCATGCAAGCCGTACACGTACGGCACCAATGGATTAAACTTGTAAGTAGAGTGGAACCTCTACTTACAAGTTTAATCCGCTCTGTGACCTTGCTCGCATCTGGATTTGCTCATTTGTAGAGTCAATTTTCCTCATTTAAATTACACACAATAGTCCAAGTTGGACCGAAACGTCGCCGTAAGCATCTCTCTTTTATGTGCGGGTTATTTGTGTATTGTTCCAGTCACGGTATTGTGCCTCTTTTGTTACTCATTTAAATTAATTGAAATGGAATTAATCCATCCCAGTGGAATTCCAGGCACAACAAAATACAGTGGTCCCTCAATAATCGTCCGGCCTGAAAGTCGTCCATTTCGGAAATACAGTTGACCCCCGGTTAACAATATTTTTTCATTTCAGAAGTATGTTCAGGTGCCAGTACTGACCGAATTTGTTCCCATAAGGAATATTGTGAAGTAGATTAGTCCATTTCAGACCCCCAAACATACACGTACAAATGCACTTACATAAATACACTTACATAATTGGTTGCATTGGGAGGTGATCGTTAAGCGGGGGTCCACTGAAGTCCTGTTTTTTCGTCAAAATAGTATTGGCTCGGAAATGGTCCGGTAACTCGCTAATAGTCCTTCATCCCGGATGCGCACTCACGGTCTGAGCGGCCTCGAGCTGCCTAGGCCTTTCCTTCCCAGCCAGTGTGCCACTGTTTACCAGTGAGCGACGGTCCCCTCACATGCTCCAGTGAAATATTTCATAATATTTCATTTATTTTAGTGCTTGCAAGTTATTTAAGTGCTAAATAAGCTACCATGGCTGCAAAGAAAGCTCCTAGTGCCAAGCCTTTGGTAAAGAAGGTGAGAAATACGATTGAATTTAAGAAAAACATCATTGAACAATATGATAGTGGCGTACGTGTGGGCGAACTGGCCAGGATGTATAACAAATCCCGTACAACCATATCTTCCATCATAGCCAAGAATTAGGAAATCAAGGAAGCTGTTGTTGCAAAGGAAGTAAATATGCTGACAAAAATGAGATCATCAGTACTTGAAGATGTTGAGAAGTTATTATTGGTGAGGATAAACAAGAAACAATTAGCAGGAGATAGTCCTATGATGTCGATTATTTGTGAAAAGGCTAGGCAGTTGCATGACCATTTGGTAAAGAAATTGCCTGCAACTAGTGGTGATGTGAGTGAATTCAATGCCAGCAAAGGCTAGTTTGAGAGATTTAAGAAGCATACTGGCATACACAGTGTGATAAGGCATGGTGAGGCTGCCAGTTTGGACCAAAAAGCGGCTGAAAAATATGTGCAGGAATTCAAGGAGTACATAGAGGCTGATGGACTGAAACCTGAACAAGTGTTCAATTGTGACGAAACAGGCCTCTTTTGGAAGAAAATGCCAAAGAGGACCTACATTACTCAGGAAGAAAAGACACTGCCAGGACACAAGACTATGAAAGACAGGCTGACGCTCATGTTCCGTGCTAATGCTAGTGGGGATTTCAAAGTGAAGCTATTACTATTGTACCATTCTGAAAATCCCAGAGTGTTCAGGAAAAACAATGTTATGAAGAGTAAATTGTGTGTTTTGGAAATCTAATAGTAAGGCATGGATCATGAGGGAAATTTTCGTCATGTGGTTCAATTAAGTGTTTGGCCCTAGTGTGAAGAATTACTTCCTGGAAAAGAAATTGGATCTCAAGTGCCTCCTAGTAATGGACAATGCACCTGCTCATCCTCCAAACTCGGATGACCTAATTCTGAAGGAGTCTGGGTTCATCACAGTAAAGTTCTTGCCCCCGAATATCACTCCTCTCCTCCAGTCCATGGACCGGCAGGTCATTTCAATCTTTAAAAAACTCTACACCAAAGCAATGTTTGAAAGGTGCCTTAATGTGACCTCTGACACTCACTTGACCCTTAGAGATTTTTGGAAAGAACACTTCAGTATTCTCCATTGCATAAGCCTTATAGGTAAGGCTTGGGAGACAGTGACTACCAGGACTCTGAACTCTGCTTGGAGAAGCTTGTGGCCAGATTGTGTCCACAAGAGGGATTTTGAAGGGTTTGAGGCGGCCCCTGATGAGCCTATATCAGTTGTGAACTCTATTGTGGCACTGGGGAGTTCCATGGGGTTAGATGTTGAGTTTGGAGGATGTGGAAGAGTTGGTGGAGGACCATAACGAAGAGCTAACCACTGAGGAGCTGCAAGAGCTTCAGCAGGAAGAGCAACAGATTGCAGCTCAGAATCTTGCTGCAGAGGAGGAAGAAGAGAGATGGAAGAAGGTGCCTTCTTCAGAAATTAAGGAGATTTTTGAAATGTGGGGTAGGATGGAAAGATTTATGGAGAAACATCACCTTGAGAAGGATGTTGCAAGCCATATCGACAACTTGTAAAGTGACAGAGTCTTGGCCCATTTTAGGGAAGTTTTAAAGAGATGCCAGAGAAAGAGCTCTCTGGACAGTTATTTTGCGAGACAGAGCTCCAGTGACTCACAAGCTGGTCCTAGTGGCATTAAGAAACAGAGAAGAGAAGTAGCCCCAGAAAAGGACTTGGTACCTGAGTTGTTGATGGAAGGGGATTCCCCTTCCAAACTGTAAATAATCCAATCTCTCTCCTCCTCCAGTCTTCCATACACTAAGAAGAATCGCCAATAAAGGTAAGTGTTATGCTGTTAATGTTTCATTCATCATGTTCTATTGTATTGTTTATGTACTACATCTATATTTCATGTAAAAATTTTTTTTCTTTTAATACTTCTGGGTGTCAGGAACGGATTAATTGTATTTACATTATTTCTTAAGGGGAAAATTGATTAAAAAATTATCTATTTCGATAATAGTCCCACTTCCAGGAATGGATTAAGGACGATAATTGAGGGACCACTGTACATATTTTATGAAAAAGAGGATAGATAAATATACAAGGTACGATATAGCATGTAATGAAAATAGTTTGTTAGATTATATATTGCTTGATAAAAGGTTGATGGGTAGGCTTCAGGATGTACATGTTTATAAAGGGGCAACTGATATATCAAATCACCATTTAGTTGTAGCTACAGTTAGAGTAAGAGGCAGATGGGACAAAAGGAAAATGGCAATAACAAGTAAGAGAGAGGTGAAAGTGTATAAACTAAGGGAGGAAGAAGTTCAGGAGAGATATAAACAACTATTGGCTAGTGAAAGTATGAGTAGTGGAGGGGGGGGGGGGGTTAAAGAGGGTTGGAATAGTTTTAAAAATGCACTACTAGAATGTGGGGAAGAAGTTTGTGACTAGGAGGGTGGGTGCAGGAGGAAAGAGGAGTGACTGGTAGAATGCTGAAGGGTGTGATAAAAGAGAAAAACGTAGCTTATGAGAGGTTTTTACAAAGCAGAAGTGTTATAAGAAGAGCAGAGTATATGGAGAGTAAAAGAAAGGTAAAGAGAGTGGTGAGAGAGTGTTAAAGAAGAGAGCAGATGATAAAGTTGGAGAGGCACTGTAAAGAAATTTTGATGAAAATAAGAAAAAATTTTGGAGTGAGATGAACAAATTAAGAAAGCCTAGGGAATGAACGGATTTGTCAGTTAAAAACAGAGTAGGGGACTCAGTAGATGGGGAGATGGAGGTATTGGGTAGATGGTGAGAATATTTTGAGGAACTTTTAAATGTCGACGAAGAAAGGGAGGCGGTAATTTCATGCACTGGCCAGAGAGGTATACCATCTTTTAGGAGTGAAGAAGAGCAGGATGTGAGTGTGGGGGAGGTGTGTGAGGCATTACATAAAATAGAAGGGGGTAAAGCAGCTGGAACTGACAGGATCATGACGGAATTGTTAAAAGCAGAGGGGGATAAAGTGTTGGAGTAGTTGGTATTTTTGTTTAATAAATGTATGAAAGGGGGGAAGGTACCTACGGATTGGCAGAGAGCATGTATAATTCCTTTATATAAACAGAGGGGGACAAAAGAGATTGTAAAAATTATAGAGAAACAAGATTACTGAGTATACCAGGAAAAGTGTATGGTAGGGTTATTATTGAGAGAATTAGAGGCAAACCAGAATGTAGGATTGAGGATAAGCAAAAAGGTTTTAGAGTGCATAGGGGATGTGTAGATCAAGTGTTTACACTGCAGCATATATGTGAACAGTATTTAGATAAAGGTAGAGAAGTTTACATTGCATTTATGGATTTAGAAAAGGCATATGATAGAGTGGATAAGGGAGCAATGTCGCAAATGTTGTAAGTATATGGAATAGGTAGTAAGTTACTAAATGATGTAAAGAGTTTTTATGAGGATAGCAAGCCTCAGGTTGGGGAGTGTAGAAGAGAGGGACTACTTCCTGGTAAAAGTAGGACTTAGACAGGGATGTGTAATGTCACCATCGTTCTTTAATATATTTATAGATGGGGTTGTAAAAGAGGTAAATGCTAGGGTGTTTGGGAGAGGGGTGGAATTATATTATAGGGAATCAAATATAAAATGGGAATTGACACAGTTACTTTTTGCTGATGAAACTGTGTTTATGGGAGATTCTAAAGAAAAATTGCAAAGGTTAGTGGACAAGTATGGGAGTGTGTAAAGGTAGAAAGTTGAAAGTGAACATAGAAAAAGAGTAAGGTGATGAGGATATCAAATGATTTAGATATAGAAAAATTGGATATCAAATTGGGGAGGAGGAGTATGGAAGAAGTGAATGTTTTCAGATATTTGGGATTTGAGGTGTCAGCGGATGGATTTGTGAAGGATGAGGTTAATCATAGAATTGATGAACGAAAAAAGGTGAGTGGTGCATTGAGGTATATGGAGAGACAAAAAATGTTATCTATGGAGGCAAAGAAGGGAATGTATGAAAGTATAGTAGTACCAACACTCTTATATGGGTGTGAGGCATGGGTTGTAAATGCTCCCACAAGGAGGTGGTTGGAGGCAGTGGAGATGTCCTGTCTAAGGGCGAAGTTTGGTGTAAATACAGTGGACCCCCGCCTAACATTGGCATCACATAACGTTATATCCGCCTAGTGATACATTTTATAGCTAAAAATTTGCGTCGCCTAGCGCTAAAAAACTCGCTCAACATGATTCGTCCGAGAAGCGTCTATGTGCGGCCTGAGCCACCCTCACATGTTCCGCCGGTGGCACTGTTTACAAGCCAGCCTCCGCTGTAACATCCAAGCATACAATCGGAACATTTCGTATTATTACAGCGTTTTTAGTGATTTCACCTGCAAAATAAGTGACCATGGGCCCCAAGAAAGCTTCTAGTGCCAACCCTACAGGAATAAGGGTGAGAATTACTATGGAGATGAAGAAAGAGATCATTGCTAAGTATGAAAGTGGAGTGCGTGTCTCCGAGCTGGCCACGTTGTATAGTAAACCCCAATCAACCATCGCACCTATTGTGTCCAAGAAAACGGCAGTCAAGGAAGCTGTTCTTGCCAAATGTGCAACTTTGATTTCGAAACAGAGATCACAAAGGATAGATGATGTTGAGAGACTGTTATTGGTGTGGATAAACGAAAAACAGATAGCAGGAGATAGCATCTCTCAAGCGATCATAAGTGAAAAGGCTAGGAAGTTGCATGAGGATTCAATTTGAAAAATGCCTGCAACTAGTGATGATGAGTGAATTTAAGGCCAGCAAAGGTTGGTTTGAGAGATTTAAGAAGCGTAGTGGCATACATAGTGTGATAAGCCATGGTGAGGCCGCCAGTTCAGACCACAAAGCGGCTGAAAAATATGTGCAGGAATTCAAGGAGTACATAGACAGTGAAGGACTGAAACCTGAACAAGTGTTTAATTGTGACGAAACAGGCCTGTTTTGGAAGAAAATGCCAAGCAGGACCTACATTACTGAGGAGGAAAAGGCACTCCCAGGACATAAGCCTATGAAAGACAGGCTTACTCTGTTAATGTGTGCCAATGCTAGTGGTGATTGCAAAGTGAAGCCTTTATTGGTGTATCACTCTGAAACTCCCAGAGCGTTCAGACAAAAGAATATCCTCAAGGCTAATTTGTGTGTGCTGTGGAGGGCAAACAGTAAGGCATGCATCACTAGGGACTTTTTCTATGACTGGTTACACCATGCATATGCCCCCACTGTGAAAAATTACCTAACTGAAAAGAAATTAGACCTTAAGTGCCTCCTGGTGTTAGACAATGCCCCTGGTCATCCTACAGACTTGGCAGAGCGACTTTGTGGGGACATGAGCTTCATTAAGGTAAAGTTTTTGCCTCCTAATACCACTCCTCTCTTGCAGCCCATGGACCAGCAGGTCCAAGGTGCTTTGTAGTGACCTCAGAAACTCAATTGAGTGTAAGAGAGTTTTGGAGAGATCACTTTAATATCCTCAATTGTGTAAACCTTATAGGTAAGGCTTGGGAGGGAGTGACTAAGAGGACCTTGAACTCTGCTTGGAAGAAACTGTGGCCAGAATGCATAGACAAAAGAGATTTTGAAGGATTTGAGGCTAACCCTGAGAAGCATATGCCAGTTGAGGAATCACTTGTGGCATTGGGGAAGTCCTTGGGGTTGGAGGTTAGTGAGGAGGATGTGGAAGACTTGGTGGAGGAGGACAATGAAGAACTAACCACTGATGAGCTGCTAGATCATCTTCAACAGCAAGAGGCCACACCTGAGGAAACTGCTTCGGAGGAGGGGAGAGAGAAATTGAAGAAGTTGCCTACTTCAAAGATTAAGGAAATCTGTGCAAAGTGGCTTGAAGTGCAAAAATTTATGGATGAAAATCACCCTCAGACAGCTGTTGCAAGCCGTGTTGCCAACCTGTACACTGACAATGTTGTGAACCACTTTAGGAAAGTCATAAAGGAACGAGAGGTACAGACCTCTATGGACAGATATGTTGTGCGACAGAAGTCCAGTGACTCTGAAGCTGGTCCTAGTGGCATTAAAAGAAGAAGGGAAGTAACCCCGGAAAAGGACTTGACACCTCAAGTCCTAATGGAAGGGGATTCCCCTTCTAAACACTAAGACCATCAACACTCTCCCCTCCTCCCATCCCATCAATCATCACCGGATCTTCAATAAAGGTAAGTGTCATGTAACTGTGCATGTCTTCTTCAGTTTGTGTGTATTAAAATTAATATTTCACATGGTAAAATTTTTTTTTTTTTCAAACTTTTGGGTGTCTTGCACAGATTAATTTGATTTCCATTATTTCTTATTTGGAAAATTAATTCGCCTAACGATAATTTTGCCTAACATTGAGCCCTCAGTAACGGATTAATAGCGTTATGCGAGGGTCCACTCTGTTATGCAGAAATTCTGGTGTGTTGAAATTAGGAGAAGGTGCGGAGTTAATAAAAGTATTAGTCAGAGGGCTGAAGAGGGGTTGTTGAGGTGGTTTGGTCATTTAGAGAGAATGAATCAAAGTAGAATGACATGGAGAGCGTATAAATCTGTAGGGGAAGGAAGATGGGGTAGGGGTCGTCCCTACCCACTCTACAACCTCCTTGCTCATCCTCAATCCTACATTCTGTCTTACCTCTAATTCTTTCAATAATAACCCTACTGTACACTTTTCCTGGTATGCTCAGTAAACTTATTTCTCTATAATTTTTATAATCTCTTTTGTCCCCCTTCCCTTTATATAAAGGGACTATACATGGTCTCTGCCACTCCCTAGGTACCTTCCCCTCTTTCATATATTTATTAAACAAAAATACCAACCATTCCAACATTATGTCCCCCCCTACTATTAACATTTCTGTCATGATCCCGTCAGTTCCAGCTGCTTTACCCCCTTTCATTCTACGTAATGCCTCATGCACCTCCCCCACACTCACATCCTGCTCTTCTTCACTCCTAAAAGATGGTATACCTCCCTGGCCAGTGCATGAAATTACTGCCTCCCTTTCTTCGTGGACATTTAAAAGTTCCTCAAAATATTCGCGCCATCTACCCAATACAGTGGACCCTCACATACCGTTGGCATCACATAACGTTAAATCCGCATACCGATACAGTTTATCACTAAAATTTTGCCTCGCATACCGCTAAAAAACTCGCTCAACGCTATTCGTCCGAGACACTTCTAATGTGCGGCCTGAGCCAGCTTCACATGTTCCGCCGGTGGCATTGTTTACAAGCCAGCCTCCACGGTAACATGCAAGCATACAATCGGAACATTTCGTATTATTACAGCGTTTTTGATGATTTCATCTGCAAAGTAAGTGACCATGGGCCCCAAGAAAGCCTCTAGTGCTAACCCAGTGGTAAAAAGGGTGAGAAATACTATCATACCACAGTCAGCTGCTGCTGCACCACGGTCAGCTGTTGCTTGACCAGTCAGCTGTTGCTGGATCAGTCAGCTGCTGTTGCACCTCGATCAGCTGTTGCTGGACCAGTCAGCTGTTGCTGGATCAGTCAGCTGCTTCTGCACCATGATCAGCTGTTGTTGGACCAGTCAGCTGTTGCTGAATCAGTCAGCTGCTGCTGCACCATGATCAGCTGTTGCTGGACCAGTCAGCTGTTGTTGGATCAGTCAGCTGCTGCTGCACCACGATCAGCTGTTGCTGGACCAGTCAGCTGTTGCTGGATCAGTTAGCTGCTGCGGCACCACGATCAGCTGTTGCTGGATCAGACAGCTGTTGCTGGATCAGTCAGCTGTTGCTGGATCAGTCAGCTGTTGCTGGGTCAGTCAGCTGTTGCTGGATCAGTCAGCTGTTGCTGGATCAGTCAGCTGTTGCTGGATCAGTCAGCTGTTGCTGGACCAGTCAGCTGTTACTGGACCAGTCAGCTGTTGCTGGATCAGTCAGCTGTTGCTGGACCAGTCAGCTGTTGCTGGACCAGTCAGCTGTTGCTGGATCAGTCAGCTGTTGCTGGATCAGTCATCTGTTGCTGGATCAGTCAGCTGTTGCTGGATCAGTCAGCTGTTGCTGGACCAGTCAGCTGTTGCTGGATCAGTCAGCTGCTGCTGCACCACAGTCAGCTGCTGTTGCACCATCAGCTGTTTCTGAACATGACTCGTCCCAAACCTGTCCATCCAGCCTGACCGCCTGCCTTCCCATCATTGTTTACAAGCCAGGGTGGCCGGTTGCATGCATACATTCAATACATTTTGCATTATTCCATTATTTATAGTGCTTGTAACTGCTAAACAAGCCACCATGGGCCCAAAGAAAGCTTCTAATGCCAACCCTGTGGTAAAAAGGGTGATAAATACTATCGTACCACAGTCAGCTGCTGCTGCACCACGGTCAGCTGATAAATTGGACCAGTCAGCTGTTGCTGCACCACAGCTGCACCATGGTCAGCTGTTGCTGCACCACAGCTGCTGCTGCACCATGGTCATCTGCACCACAGCTGTTGTTGTTGCTGCACCACCATCAGCTGTATTACTCGAAGATGTGGAGAGAGTGTTGTTGGTGTGGCTTAACGTGAAACAATTACCGAGAAACGATTAACCCCGGAGGGTTAGCCACCCAGGATAACCCAAGAAAGTCAGTGCATCATCGAGGACTCTCTAACTTATTTCCATTGGGGTCCTTAATCTTGTCTCCCAGGATGCAACCCACACCTGTCGACTAACACCCAGGTGAACAGGGAAAAACGCCTGGAACTAGTGCTCATATTGGTGAATTTAAAGCCAGCAAAGGTTGGTTTGAGAGATTTAAGAATCGTAGTGGCATACGCAGTGTGATAAGGCCTGTTCTGGAAGAAAATGCCAAACAGGACCTAGAGTACTCAGGAGGAAAAGGCACTCCCAGGACACAGTGTCTCATCAGTCATTGCTGCATCTTCAATAAAGGTGTCATTTATTCTTCATTTAGTAGAGTAGTACATGCACAATATATACTGTGCATGTACTACTCTACTATTGTGCATGTATCCTTCTCTTTGCGTGTAGGAAAATGTATATTTCATGTGGTAAAATTTTTTTTTTTCATACTTTTGGGTGTCTTGCACGGATTAATTTGATTTCCATTATTTCTTATGGGGAAAATTCATTCGCATAACGATAATTTCGCAAAACAATGAGCTCTCATGAACGGATTAATATCGTTATGCGGGGGTCCACTGTACCTCCATCTCCCCATCTACTAACTCCCCTACTCTGTTTTTAATTGACAGATAAAATCATTCCCTAGGCTTTCTGAACTTGTTTAAAACACTCTAATTTTCTTTTCTAATTTTCATTAAAATTTCTTGACAGCACCTCTCCCACTCTATCATCCGCTCTCCTTTTGCACTCTCTCACCATTCTCTTCACTTTCTTTTACTCTCCATATACTCTATTCCTCTTATAACACTTCTGCTTTGTAAAAACCTTTCATAAGCTACCTTTTTCTCTTTTATCACACCCTTTACTTCATCATTCCACCAATCACTCCTCTTTCCTCCACTTTTCACATCCAACCTTTATTTTATTTCACATAATCCTTGAGTTAATACATTTATACTCCTTCTTTTCCTGCCATAGCTTATCCTTCAACATTATTGCTACTACTTCTCTAGCTCTAACTCTATTTGAAACCCCTGACCTAATCCCATTTACTTCTCTTCACTGAAACTCTTCCCCCCCCTTCAGCTTTGTTTCACTTAAAGCCAGGACATCCAGCTTCTTCTCATTCATAACATCCGCAATCATTTCTTTCTTATCATTTGCACAACATCCACGCATATTCAAACATCCCACTCTGACAATTTTCTTCTTATTCTACTTAGTAATTATTACAGGAAAAGTGGTTACTAGCCCACTGTTCCCGGCATTTTAGCTGACTTTTGCAACACGCATGGCTTACGGAGGAAAGATTCTTATTCCACTTCCCCATGGATATAAAATGAAAAGCAACAAGAACAAGAACTATTAAGATAAAATCAAAGAAAACTCAGATGAGTGTGTATAAATAAACATGTACATGAATGTATAGTGTAACCTAAGTGGAAGTAGAAGTAGCAAGATGTACCTGTAATCTCGAATATTTATGAGACAGACAAAAGACACCAGCAATCCTACCATCATGTAAAACAATGACAGGCTTTCGTTTTACACTCACTTAGCAGGACGGTTGTACCTCCCTGGGTGGTTGTTGTCTACCAAGCTACTACTAATTATTATTATTATTATTATTATTATTTTTTTTCAACAAGTCGGCCATCTCCCACCGAGGCAGGTGACCCAAAAAAGAAAGAAAATCCCCAAAAAGAAAATACTTTCATCATCATTCAACATTTTCACCTCACTCACATATAATCAATGTTTTTGCAGAGGTGCCCAGAATACAACAGTTTAGAAATATATACATATAAAAATACACAATATATCCCTCCAAACTGCCAATATCTCAAACCCCTCCTTTAGAGTGCAGACATTGTGCTTCCCATTTCCAGGACTCAAGTCAGGTTATATAAAATAACCAGTTTCCCTGAATCCCTTCACTAAATATTACCCTGCTCACACTCCAACAGCTCGTCACGTCCCAAATACCATTTGTCTCTATTCACTCCTATCTAACAAGCTCACACATGATTGATGGAAGTCCAAACCCCTTGCCCACAACACCCCTTTTACCCCCTTCCTCCAACCTTTTCAAGGACGACCCCTACCCCGCCTTTCTTCCCCTGCAGATTTATACGCTCTCCATGTCATTCTACTTTGATCCATTCTCTCTAAATGACCAAACCACCTCAACAAACCCTCTTCAGCCCTCTGACTAATGCTTTTATTAACTCCATACCTTCTCCTAATTTCCACACTCCAAATTTTCTGCATATTTACACCACACATTGCCCTTAGACAGGACATCTCCATTGCCTCCAACTGCCTCCTCGCTGCAGCATTTACAACCCAAGCTTCCCACCCATATAAGAGTGTTGGTACTACTATACTTTCACACATTCCCTTCTTTGCCTCCATAGATAACATTTTTTTGCCTCCATATATACCTCAATACACCACTCACCTTTTTTCCTTCATTAATTCTATGATTGACCTCATCCTTCATAAATCCATCCGCTGACACCTCAACTCCCAAATATCTGAAAACATTCACTTCTTCCATACTCCTCCTCCCCAATTTGATATCCAATTTTTCTTATCTAAATCATTTGATACTCTTATCACCTTACTCTTTTCTATGTTCATTTTCAACTTTCTACCTTTACACACACTTCGAAATTCGTCCACCAACCTTTGCAATTTTTCTTTAGAATCTCCCATAAGCACAGTATCATCAGCAAAAAGTAATTGTGTCAATTCCCATTTCGTATTTCATTCCCCATAATTTAATCCCAGCCCTCTCCCGAACACCCTAGCATTTATTTCTTTTACAACCCCATCTATAAATATATTAAACAACCATGGTGAAGGATAAGCTATGGAAGGAAAAGAGGGACTATAAATGTATAAATTCAAGGATTATGCGGAGTAAAATAAAGATTGGATGTGAAAAGTGGGTTATAGTAAGCGTGTATGCACCTGGAGAAGAGAGAAGTGTAGAGGAGAGAGAGAGATTTTGGGAAATGTTGAGTGAATGCGTGGGGAGTTTTGAATCAAGTGTGAGAGTAATGGTGGTTGGGGATTTCAATGTTAAAGTGGGTAAAAATGTTATGGAGGGAGTAGTAGGTAAATTTGGGGTGCCATGGGTAAAGGCAAATGGGGAGCCTTTAACCCTTTGAGGGTTTTGGTCGTACTAGTACGTTTTACGCGTAGGGGTTTTTGACGTACTAGTACTCATAAATTCTAGCGGCCTCAAATATAGTGGGAGAAAGCTGGTAGGCCTTCATACGAAAGAATGGGTCTATGTGGTCAGTGTGCACAGTCTAAAAAAAATCCTGCAGCACACAGTGCATAATGAGAAAAAAAAAACTTTGACCATTTTTTTTTAATAAATCAGCGACTTTGCAGTGTATTTTCGTATTGTATTTACTGTTGTATTCTAGTTTTCTTGTTCTCATTTTATAGAATGGAAGACATATTACAGAAAATGAGATGATTTTGACTGGTTTTACAATGAAAGGTGCCTTGAAATTGAGCTCAAAGTAGCAGAAATGTTCGATTTTTACCAAACTTCAAAAGTAAACAAATCGTGCCAAGCGTACAATACACGTCAACTGGTGAGTCTAATATTCTTTTACAAGTGCACCAATAATATTTATACCATTTTTTACACTAATGCAGTAGTCTGCATAACAGTAAATCTTATATTTTTTGTGAGAATAAAAATTCAAAGTGGAAAGCAAAAGAATATAAGAGGGGCCTTGAGACGTGACTAATGACTAGAGGAAATATCATTTTGTCAGCATAGTTGCTGATCCCTGTATTCCCAGTATTATATAGCATAGCATATTAGTATCATCCCTGTGCTTTAGACACGAGATCCCTCGTAGGCCTTTGGCTTTGTGTGACGTCATGGGATACACATGGGCAGTGATCCCTCTGTCCCGTCCTCACTCGGCGGCAGACGAACCAGGCGTAGACAGGCAAGGCAGCTGGGGCTCCCTCCCTCATCTCAGTCTGACAATACACCTACCATCCTACAAGTGTGTCTACCTTATCCTACGATATCTCCATTCAAGAACCCTTCACGATAAATGGTGGCAGCGGAGGGCCTGTAATTCTAACGATTACAGCGATTTCTGGAGATAAAATTGTCGACCAGCAAGACGGCCATTTCGTGTCACCAGTAGGCCTACCGAGATTCATCCATCCAGCTACCTCAAGCCAGCTACTCTACCAGCTTCTACAGTATTCACTGGTCAGTCTCTTTGTATTAGTGTTAACTGCTTTTTGCATCACTCACGAGGGGTTGACCCGAGTTTGCAAAATAAGCCAGCTTCCAGTCTGTGGTGGGGGAGTCAGAACACCCGAGTCCAGTCCAGCCTAGCCTACTCCATCCAATTATTTTGCCTGCCAAGCCAGCTTCCACCCCTGCTGTGCTCATCGTGTGGAGTTATCAAGCTATTCTGTGTGAAGGGTTAAGATAAGCCAGCTAGCAACTAACCCAGGTGTCTTACCCCAGTACTCAAGCAAGCCACGTGAGTAGTCTTATCGCTTGTGATTCAAGCTCCAAGCATTCTGAGTGCTCCTTGTCATCCTTGTGGTGTTGTAGTATTTCGTGGGTTTATTTTAAGCCAGTCGGCTTAGAATTATCTTCGCGGCAGTGTGGGTTTTCTCAGTGAGGCTTACGACGTTCAACCCATAAGCCCAACCACTCACGATCACGTGTGTCTCATCATTGCCGGTCTCAGACGCCTCGCTCAGCCATTACCCACAAACCCAACTACAGTCGGCCATTACATCTCACCTTCCTCATCAGTGTTTTGGTGCACTGCTAAGGGTTGTAGCACCATATTTTAAGGACCACATAGGGGGTCAAGAGCTAGAGTGTGTCGCGCCATCTTTAAAAGCCTCCTATGTGTTGTCTATCGCCGATTTAAGCGCAATTCTACGATCATCTGTGCAGAGGACAGCAGCAAGACGATATAAACAATCCATCAATCTCATTTTTCAAGTGTTACAGCGATAATATTTTTTTTTAGAGACATTTGCGAGTGTTGAGACATTTCTTTTGTGTTCCCAATGATTCTTTTTCTCTTAGTGACATTCTGTGACTCTTGATCAGACTCAGTGTTTATCATGTACTGATTGCATAAATTTCTTTTAATCTCCTTAATTCAGTGTTAATTTTCGTGCATTATTTTATATCTGTTGTGTTGTGTATCTTTTTATACACTTGAAGTAAGTACTGAGTGTTTTTCATTTGTTGTGTGTGCAACATATGAGCAATATAGAACTTGTGTTTAAACTTCAGAATTCCAGTGAATTAATTCAGTAATTTTTCACCTCATATCCTGCATCACAACTCAGTGTTGTCTGTTAATTTTTTTTTTCTTCCTAGCATTTGTGTATTTTTTGTTTTGTTTCCTGTGTGTTGAACATTCTTGTGTTCATATTCTTTTATTCAGCCAGTGTTTAATTTGTCTTATTTCCACAGACAATAGTGCCATTTTTAAAGTACCAGCAAGAACTCACTTTTACAAAATTTTTCACACTTCAAGTTTCATTGCAAGAAAATTCTAGTACTGTGTTTATGTTGATGTTTTGTGTTCTGCATCACTGTAAGTGTTGTATTCCTTTTTGTTGTGTGTTTTTTTGCACCTATTATTTTTTTTTTCATATTTTATTGAACAAATTCACTCTTAGTGCAATTTTTAAGTTCTCCTTTTAAAGTAAATTGTTCTTTTGCTTGTTGTTTAAGTGCAGTTAAGAGTTAAAGTGTTCATTCCTTGATATATTTCTTTTCTTGTGTGTTATAATTTTTATTATTGCACATAGACTCATTTTGCAATAATTCTTGTGCAAATATTGTGTTGCTATTAAAGTTTTTCTTGCAGAAAATTTTATGCAGTGTTGTGCAATACAGTTTATTACAGTGCAGTTTCTTATGCTCTGTTCTGTGCATAGTATTTTATTCTGTCTGTCATTTTATTTTATTTTTCAGTGAATTGTGTGTTTGTTTTAATTTTTTGCACAAGTTTATTGAGTCCATTTTATCATTTTATTGTGTATTTCCTTGTTGCATTGAAAGTAAAGACAACTCACTGTGCCATTTATTCAATTTAAAGTAAAAGTTGAGCAAATTAGATTTGAGCAAAGTACAAGTTCTCTTGATTTTCAGTGTTTGTTAAATTGCATATTCTTCTTGTGTGAGTTCTTTGCTTACTGTGTAACTTGTCAATTTTTAATTACTTATGCAGAATAGTTAAGCATTTTCTTCCATTTAAGCTTACTGTGTCATTCTCTCTATTTTTTTTTTTTTTGACTTATGCCCTTCAGTATTTTCACTGAGAAGATGTCCCAGTCACTTTTGAATATTCACTTAGTGTATCATGCCAGTCAAAGTCAATATGAATCAGTCCACAGTACCAATATTCCCTTACTGACTGAAAGACAATATCTAGCCCTTGAGCAATGTCTTTGTTCTCACAGCTTGTATCTGAGATTTGTTAAAGTGCTGCGAAATGTGAAGTTCAGATTAAGTTCCTATAGATCCATGAATTACTTATTAACGTAGCCGAGCGGTCAGGCACTAGTAATTCTGTCACTCCCATCTGTGCTCCACCTATACCTTCAGACTTGCAGGATAGTGTTCCGTTGCCTCAAGTGTCCGGGGACACTCAGACTGCCTTGAGTGCACAGCCTATCCCTGCAATGACTGCTAGTTCGAGTAGTAGTTTCTCCACAGGGGATGCCTTGTCAGAAAACGATTACTTGCAACTAGTAATGCCATCTCTTGTTGATGTGACATGCTGTCTGCAGAAAGACGTCTCTGTTACAGCTAGTGTTCTCACTAGAGTGTCTGTTGTTGTTCCTAATGTTCCAGATGGTGATCCCATCCTAGTTGACAGTAATCAGTGCATTGTAAGAAGTTAGTTCTCGAGTAACTTTCACATGTTAACGTTTGTAAGTGTAGTTTCTTTATAGCTGATACCTCGTGTCACTGTGTGCGACTCAGATTGAATATCAGCATTGTTCACCGTGTTCATTTCTTTTCTGCTGTGCTTGCAGTTGAGATAGTAGATTCGTTCTCCCTTGCTCATATTGCGTGTTATAGCGTTAATTTTTTCAACCGGGGGGAGTCATCCATTCCACCGAGTTTCTTTCCTCCAGTAAGGAAGAACTGTTACCTTTATTCCAGAACAAACAGCCTACTGGAAGGTTAGCCAGATGGACCTTGACTATCCAAGAGTTCAATCCCACTTTTGAACATTTACCTGGCAAGTCAAATGTAGTCGCAGATGCTTTATCGCGACACGTTAGTGTAGTTACTGCAGATCCTCCATTTACTGTCGAGGATGTCAAAAATGCCCAAAGAATAGATCCCTTGTGTTCTGGTGTGATTCGATTCCTGCTCCAGGAAGATCTTATTCTTACTGTGAAGCCACCAGTACCCATTAGTGACTTTATGAGCCAAGAATTACTGTATTGAATAGTCGAGTTGTGTACTCCTAGCAGACGAGTTAGTAATTCCACAGTCACTAGTGATTGTAGCTGTATCTTTTGTAGATACTCCTTCAGATCTCTCTCAGTCAAGGCATGTGTTAGCCATTGCAGAGGAATTCGATCCTCCCAGAGATGATAACCATTCTGCATATGTAAACCTTACCCTCGCAGAATTGGGTTTAAATGTACATAGTCTGTATAATTAGATGTCCGAGATGAATGAATTTGTCAACTGTGTGTTTTGTTATTAGCTGATCAGTTTGTCAGAAATTTTCGTGTTCACGTTCCCTCCATATTCTGAGAATTAACAGTCTAGATTTGAGTGCACCGAATCTGCCTTTCTGTTAAACACTTCTTTGTATATATTTATTCTTCCTCAGAATCCGTAGAGTGCATGAATACAGATCGATCGATCAATTCCATCCATATTGTATAATGATTTGTTCTTATAGTTTGTAATGATTACGTTAACACCCATTACGTCAAAATCATGTTGTACCATCCATTAGTTCTAAGTTATATATGAATTTGTTATTGTATAGAATCAGCCCAGATCCGCCTGCCTGTTCAGCCTATAGTATAGTAGTGTATGTCGGGACGACATACGTAACATGACCGAGCTGTCAGCATAGTTGCTGATCCCTGTATTCCCAGTATTATATAGCATAGCATATTAGTATCATCCCTGTGCTTTAGACACGAGATCCCTCGTAGGCCTTTGGCTTTGTGTGACGTCATGGGATACACATGGGCAGTGATCCCTCTGTCCCGTCCTCACTCGGCGGCAGACGAACCAGGCGTAGACAGGCAAGGCAGCTGGGGCTCCCTCCCTCATCTCAGTCTGACAATACACCTACCATCCTACAAGTGTGTCTACCTTATCCTACGATATCTCCATTCAAGAACCCTTCACGATAATTTTAGTGCCAGGAATGTCTTTCTTGTTTATTCTGGACCCTATTCGGAAATTGGCATCTTTTGAAATTTGTGTGAAATTGGCAAAATTGCTAAATTCTGACCACTGTACTGGATAGTTGAATTTCATAAATGGGTGGTTTCTTGCACCCATTCGATAGAAAAAATGGAGTTCTAGCGAAATATTCATGTTTTTTGTCGACTAGTACAGTGAAATTGGCCGAAAATGGGGCTCAAAGTGGGCAAAATCGCCGATGCGTAAACATCGCCGAGACCGCTAACTTTGCGAGAGCATAATTCCGTAAGTTTTCTATCAAATTTCAAACTTTTGGTGTCTTTATGATCGGGAAAAGATTCTCTATCTTTTCATAAGAAAAAATAATTTTTTTTTTTTAAATTTGGCCGACCCTGAGAACGAGTTTCGGAGAGGGCCTGTCGACCCTCAAAGGGTTAATTGAGCTACGTGTAGAAAGAAATTTGGTAATAAGTAATACATATTTTATGAAAAAGAGGATAAATATACAAGGTATGATGTAGCACGTAATGAAAGTAGTTTGTTAGATTATGTATTGGTGGATAAAAGGTTGATGGGTAGGCTCCAGGATGTACATGTTTATAGAGGGGCAACTGATATATCGGATCATTATTTAGTTGTAGCTACAGTTAGAGTAAGAGGTAGATGGGAAAAGAGGAAGGTGGCAACAACAAGTAAGAGGGAGGTGAAAGTGTATAAACTAAGGGAGGAGGAAGTTCGGATGAGATATAAGCGACTATTGGCAGAAAGGTGGGCTAGTGCAAATATGAGTAGTGGGGGGGTTGAAGAGGGTTGGAATAGTTTTAAAAATGCAGTATTAGAATGTCGGGCAGAAGCTTGTGGTTATGAGAGGGTGGGGGCAGGAGGAAAGAGGAGTGATTGGTGGAATGATGAAGTAAAGGGTGTGATAAAAGAGAAAAAGGTAGCTTATGAGACGTTTTTACAAAGCAGAAGTGTTATAAGAAGAGCAGAGTATATGGAGAGTAAAAGAAAGGTGAAGAGAGTGGTGAGAAAGTGCAAAAGGAGAGCAGATGATAGAGTGGGAGAGGCACTGTCAAGAAATTTTAATGAAAATAAGAAAAATTTTTGGAGTTAAACAAGTTAAGAAAGCCTAGGGAAAGTATGGATTTGTCAGTTAAAAACAGAGTAGGGGAGTTAGTAGATGGGAAGAGGGAGGTATTAGGTAGATGGCGAGAATATTTTGAGGAACTTTTAAATGTTGAGGAAGTAAGGGAGGCGGTAATTTCATGCACTGGCCAGGGAGGTATACCATCTTTTAGGAGTGAAGAAGAGCAGAATGTAAGTGTGGGGGAGGTACGTGAGGCATTACGTAGAATGAAAAGGGGTAAAGCAGCTGGAACTGATGGGATCATGACAGAAATGTTAAAAGCAGGGGGAGATATAGTGTTGGAGTGGTTGGTACTTTTGTTTAATAAATGTATGAAAGAGGGGAAGGTACCTAGGGATTGGCAGAGAGCATGTATAATCCCTTTATATAAAGGGAATGGGGACAAAAGAGATTGTAAAAATTATAGAAGAATAAGTTCACTGAGTATACCAGGAAAAGTATACAGTAGGGAAATAATTGAAAGAATTAGAGGTAAGACAGAATGTAGGATTGCGGATGAGCAGGGAGGCTTCAGAGTGGGTAGGGGATGTGTAGATCAAGTGTTTACATTGAAGCATATATGTGAACAGTATTTAGATAAAGGTAGGGAAGTTTTTATTGCATTTATGGATTTAGAAAAGGCATAAGATAGAGTGGATAGAGGAGCAATGTGGCAGATGTTGCAAGTATATGGAATAGGTGGTAAGTTACTAAATGCTGTTAAGAGTTTTTATGAGGATAGTGAGGCTCAGGTTAGGGTGTGTAGAAGAGAGGGAGAATACTTCCCGGTAAAAGTAGGTCTTAGACAGGGATGTGTAATGTCACCATGGTTGTTTAATATATTTATAGATGGGGTTGTAAAGGAAGTAAATGCTAGGGTGTTCGGAAGAGGGGTGGGATTAAATTATGGGGAATCAAATTCAAAATGGGAATTGACACAGTTACTTTTTGCTGATGATACTGTGCTTATGGGAGATTCTAAAGAAAAATTGCAAAGGTTAGTGGATGAGTTTGGGAGTGTGTGTAAAGGTAGAAAGTTGAAAGTGAACATAAAAAAGAGCAAGGTGATGAGGGTATCAAATGATTTAGATAAAGAAAAATTGGATATCAAACTGGGGAAGAGGAGTATGGAAGAAGTGAATGTTTTCAGATACTTGGGAGCTGACGTGTCGGCGGATGGATTTATGAAGGATGAGGTTAATCATAGAATTGATGGGGGAAAAAAGGTGAGTGGTGCGTTGAGGTATATGTGGAGTCAAAAAACGTTATCTATGGAGGCAAAGAAGGGAATGTATGAAAGTATAGTGGTACCAACACTCTTATATGGATGTGAAACTTGGGTGGTAAATGCAGCAGCGAGGAGACGGTTGGAGGCAGTGGAGATGTCCTGTCTAAGGGCAATGTGTGGTGTAAATATTATGCAGAAAATTCAGAGTGTGAAAATTAGGAGAAGGTGTGGAGTTAATAAAAGCATTAGTCAGAGGGCAGAAGAGGGGTTGTTGAGGTGGTTTGGTCATTTAGAGAGAATGGATCAAAGTAGAATGACATGGAAAGCATATAAATCTATAGGGGAAGGAAGGAGGGGTAGGGGTCGTCCTCAAAAGGGTTGGAGAGAGGGGGTAAAGGAGGTTTTGTGGGCGAGTGGCTTGGACTTCCAGCAAGCATGCGTGAGCGTGTTAGATAGGAGTGAATGGAGATGAATGATACTTGGGACCTGACGATCTGTTGGAGTGTGAGCAGGGTAATATTCAGTGAAGGGATTCAGGGTAACCGTTTATTTTCATATAGTCGGACTTGAGTCCTGGAAATGGGAAGTACAATGCCTGCACTTTAAAGGAAGGGTTTGGGATATTGGCAGTTTGGAGGGATATGTTGTGTATCTTCATACGTATATGCTACTAAACTGTTGTATTCTGAGCACCTCTGCAAAAACAGTGATAATGTGTGAGTGTGGTGAAAGTGTTGAATGATGATTAAAGTATTTTCTTTTCGGGGATTTTCTTTCTTTTTTGGGTCACCCTGCCTCGGTGGGAGACGGGTGACTTGTTGAAAAAAAAAAAAAAACATGGTGACATTACACATCCCTGTCTAAGACCTACTTTTACCGGGAAATAGTCTCCCTCTGTTCTACACACCCTAACCTGAGCCTCACTATCCTCATAAAAACTCTTAACAGCATTTAGTAACTTACCACCTATTCCATATACTTGCAACATCTGCCACATTGCTTCCCTATCCACTCTATCATATGCCTTTTCTAAATCCATAAATGCAATAAAAACTTCTCTACCTTTATCTAAATACTGTTCACATATATGCTTCAATGTAAACACTTGATCTACACATCCCCTACCCACTCTGAAACCTCCTTGCTCATCCGCAATCCTACATTCTGTTTTACCTCTATTTTTTTCAATTATAACCCTACCGAACACTTTTCCTGGTATACTCAGTAAACTTATTCCTCTATAATTTTTACAGTACCTTTTGTCCCCCTTCCCTTTATATAAAGGGACTATACATGCTCTCTGCCAATCCCTAGGTACCTTCCCCTCTTTCATACATTTATAAAACAAAAATACCAACCACTCCAACACTATATCCCCCCCACTGCTTTTAACATTTCTGTCATGATCCCGTCAGTTCCAGCTGCTTTACCCTCTTTCATTCTACGTAATGCCTCACGCACCTCCCTCACACTCACATCCTGTTCTTCTTCACTCCTAAAAGATGGTATACCTCCCTGGCCAGTGCATGAAATTACCGCCTCCCTTTCTTCGTCGACATTTAAAAGTTCCTCAAAATATTCTCACCATCTACCCAAAACCTCCATCTCCCCATCTACTAACTCCCCCACTCTGTTTTTAACTGACAAATCCATTTGTTCCCTAGGCTTTCTTGTTTAAAACACAAGAAATTTTTTTCTAATTTTCGTTAAACTTTCTTGACAGTGCCTCTCCCACTCTATCATCTGCTCTCCTTTTGCACTCTCTCACCACTCTCTTCACCTTTCTTTTACTCTCCATATACTCTGCTCTTCTTATAACACTTATGCTTTGTAAAAACCTCTCATAAGCTAACTTTTTCTCTTATCACACCCTTTACTTCATCATTCCACCAATCACTCCTCTTTCCTCCTGCACGCACCCTCCTATAACCACAAACTTCTGCCCCACATTCTAATACTGCATTTTTAAAACTATTCCAACCCTCTTCAACCCCCCCCCCCACTACTCATACCTGCACCATCCCATCTTTCTGCCAATAGTTGCTTATATTTCACCCGAACTTCCTCTTCCCTTAGTTTATACACTTTCACTTCCCTCTTACTTGTTGCCATTTGCCTCTTATCCCATCTACCTTTTACTCTAACTGTAGCTACAACTAGATAATGATCCTATATATCAGTTGCCCCTCTATGAATGTGTACATCCTGAAGCCTACCCATCAACCTTTTATCCACCAATACACAATCTAACAAACTACTTTCATTACGTGCTACATCATACCTTGAATATTTATTTATCCTCTTTTTGATACAATATGTATTACTTTTTACCAAACCTCTTTCTACACATAGCTCAATTAAAGGCTCCCCATTTTCATTTACCCCTGGCACCCCAAATTTACCTACTACTCCCTCCACAACATTTTTACCCACTTTAGCATTAAAATCCCCAACCACAAGTACTCTCACACTTCGTTCAAAACTCCCCATGCATTCACTCTATATTTCCCAAAATCTCTCTCTCTCCTCTATACTTCTCTCTTCCCGAGGTACATATACGCTTACTATAACCCACTTCTCACATCCAACCTTTATTTTACTCCACATAATCCTTGAATTAATACATATATAATCCCTCTTTTCCTGCCATAGCTTATCCTTCAACATTATTGCTACTACTCCTTTAGCTCTAACTCTATTAGAAACCCTTGACCTAATCCCATTTATTCCTCTCCACTGAAACTCACCCACCCCCTTCAGCTTTTTTTCACTTAAAACCAGGACATCTAGCTTCTTTTCATTCATAACATCCACAATCATCTCTTTCTTATCATTTGCACAACATCCATGCACATTCAGACTTCCCACTTTGACAATTTTCTTCTTATTCTTTTTAATAATTATTACAGGAAAAGGGGTTACTAGCTCATTGTTCCGGGCATTTTAGTTGACTTTTACAACACGCATGGCTTACGGAGGAAAGATTCTTATTCCACTTCCTCATGGATATAAAAGGAAAAGTAATTAGAACAAGAACTAAGATAAAATCAAAGAAAACTCAGATGAGTGTGTATAAATAAATGTGTAGTGTGACCTAAGTGTAAGTAGAAGTAGCAAGACGTACTCTTGCTTACCATTTGGAATTTTTATTCACACAAAAAATAGAAGATTTACTGTTATGCAGATGACTGCACTATTGTAATAACTGTATAAATAATGTCAACCCATTTATGACTGCATATTTGGAATGGCCACTTGGACAGGTATTGTTTACTCTTGAACATAATCAAAAATCAAATATTTTTGCTACTTTGAGCTCAATTTCAAGATACTTTTTGTCATGAAATCAATCAAAATCATATCTATTTCTGTAATATATCTTCCATTCTATCAAATGAGATCAAAAAACGAGAATATAACTATAAAAACCATAAGAAAATATACTGCTAAGGGGCAGCTAATGGCTGAGAAGTGAACTCCGTTACTTATGGTTTGATTTCTTTCAGTTTTGGTGTACATTAAGAAGTATCTTTCCATCATGCATTGTTCAAGTTTCAATAAGATAGTCCAACAAACAAATGAGATCCAATTCCTCAGATCAAGAGCAAGAACCCCTCACCAGCATCAAGGAACCTCCCATGAGGCCCACTCGCATCTGGAAATTTCGCTCACGCCTGGAAGCAAAAAATGACCGAGCAGCTGCTCATATCTGGACAAACTCGCACGTGGGTGCACTCGTAAGTAGAGGTTCCACTGTAGTTTTTTTTTTTTTGTAACAAACTGGCCATCACCCACTGAGGAAGGGTGACCTGAAAAACAAACACTTTCAACATCATTCATTTCATCACTGTTTTGCCAGAGGTGCACCGACACTACAGTTCAGATGTCAGCATAGTTGCTGATCCCTGTGTTGTATAGCATATCAGTATCATCCATGTGCTTTAGATAGGAGATCCCTAGGCCTGTGAGTGTTTGTGTGACGTCACGGGATGCGCATGTGTACGTTCGTACCTCTGCCACCCTCTCAGTCGGCGTTTGACATAGGCTAGGACAGGCAGAGGCTGGGCTCCATTTCCCATCATCACAGTCTGACAATATATCGTTACCATCCAACAAGTGTGTCTACCTTCAACCCTCGATATCACCTTTTAAGAACCCCTACGATAAATGGTGGCAACGGAGGGCCTGTAATTCTGATGATTACAGCGATTTCTGGAGATAAATTTCGACCGAGCCTGCCATCTTGTGAGTAGGCCTGCCGAGCAGGGTACACTCGACCTACCTCAAGCCAGCTACTCTCCCAAGCTTCTACCAGCCACTACATTATTCACTGATCAGTCTCTTTGTATTAGTGTTTATCTGCTTATTTGCATCACTCCCGAGGGGTTGACCCGAGTTTGCCAAATAAACCTGCTTCCAGTCTGTGGTGGGGGAGTCAGAACAACCGAGTCCAGTCCAGCCTAGCTTACTCCATCCAGTTCTTTTGCCTGCCAAGCCAGCTTCCACTCCTGCTGTGCTCATCGTGAGAAGTTATCAAGCTATTCTGTGTGAAGGGTTAAGATAAGCCAGCTAGCAACTAACCCAGGTGTCTTACCCCAGTACTCAAGTAAGCCACGTGAGTAGTCTTCATCGCTTGTGATTCAAGCTCCAAGCCATTCTGAGTGCTCTTTTTCATCCTTGTGGTGTTGTGGTATTTCGTGGGTGTATTTCAAGCCAGCCAGCTTAGAATTATCTTCGCAGCAGTGTGGGTGTCCTCAGTGAGGCTTACGCCGTTCAACCCATAGGCCCACGACCACGTGTGTCTCACCACGCGGTCTCGGTCTTAGCCCTGCTAACCCCACTAACTCACCACGCGGCCTCAGATGCCTTAGCCCTGTTTACCCATAAACCCAACCACTCTCTCACTGTGTTGTGGTACTCACCCAACCTCTACCAGTGTTTTGGCGCACTACTAAGGGTTGTAGCACCATATTTTAAGGACCACATAGGGGGTCAAGAGCTAGAGTGTGTCTTCGACAGTGGCGCCAACCGTTAAAAGCCTCCTGTGTGAAGTCTATCGTCGATGTAAGCACAATTCTACGATCACGTGTGCAGAGGACAGCAGCAAGACGACATAAACAATCCTCCAACCTTCCACCATCAACCTTATTCTTCACCAAGTCGTTACAGCGATATTTTTTTCATAGAGACATTTGCGAGTGTTGAGACATTTCTTTTGTGTTCCAGTGATTTTCTTAGTGACATTCAGTGACTCTCAAACAGACTCAGTGTTTGTTTGCAATAATCTTTTTATCTCCTTAATTCAGTGTTAATTTCCATGCATTATCTTATGTCTGTTGTGTTGTGTGTCTTTTTATACACTTGAAGTAAGTACTTAGTGTTTTCCTTTGTTGTGTATGCAACATATGAGCAGTATAGAACTTGTGTTTACACTTCAGAATCACCTAGTGTTCTCAGTATTCCAGTGAATTCAGTAATTTATTTAGTTATATTCTGCATCACAACTCAGTGTTGTCTCCATTATATATATATTTCTTTCATCCCAGCATTTGTGTATTCTTGTTTTGTTCCCTGTGTGTTGAACATTTTTTTTTGTGTTCATATTCTTTCATTTAGCCAGTGTCTAATTCGTCTTATTTCCACAGACAATAGTGCCATTATTTTGTGCAAGCAAGAAATTATTATCAAAATTTTTCACATACCAAGTTTCATTGCAAGAAAATTCTAGTACAGTGGACCCCCGGTTAACGATATTTTTTCATTCTAGAAGTATGTTCAGGTGCCAGTACTGACCGAATTTGTTCCCATAAGGAATATTGTGAAGAAGATTAGTCCATTTCAGACCCCCAAACATACACGTAAAAACGCACTTACATAAATACACTTACATAATTGGTCGCATTCGGAGGTGATCATTATGCGGGGGTCCACTGTATTGTGTTTATGTTGATATGCTGTGTTCTGCATCACTGTAAGTGTTCAAACTTTTTTGTTCTGTGTTTTTAGCACCTATTATTTTTCATGTTTCATTGAACAAATTCACTCTTAGTGCAATTTTTAAGTTCTTCTTTTAGAGTAAATTGTTCCTTTGCTTGTTAAGTGTTGCTTGAGTGCAGTTAAGAGTCAAAGTGTTCCCTCAGTTCATTCCTTGATATATTTCTTTTCTTGTGTGTGTAATATTTTTTTATTATTGCACATTGACTCATTTTGCAATAATTCTTGTGCAAATATTGTGTTGCCATTAAAGTTTTTCTTGCAGAGATTTTATGCAGTGTTGTGCAATACTTTTTGATTAGCAATTGTCATTTGCAATATTGCTACAGTTTATTTCAGTGCAGTTTCATATGCTCTGTTCTGTGCATAATATTTTATTCTTTCTTTGCCATTTTATTTTATTCCAGTGAATTGTGTCCCAGTTTGTTTTATTTTGCACAAGCTTTATTGAGTCCATTTTATCATTTTATTGTGTGTTTCCCTATTGCATTGAAAGTCAAGACAACTCACTGTGCCATTCATTCAATTTAAAGTAAAATTGAGCAAATCAGATTTGAGTAAAGTACAAGTTCTCTTGATTTTCAAAGTGTTGTTCATTCAGTTGCGTATTTTTCTTGTGTGAGTTCTTTACTTACTGTGTGATCTGTCAATTTTTAATTACTTATGCAGAATAGTTAAGCATTTTTTTCTTCCCATTTAAGTTCACTATGTTGTGTGTTCCTCAGTTATGTTTTCTTTTGTTTCTCTAAATTCTTGTTTTACATTTTGCAAATATGTCTCAAGTCTTCTCAACCGATGCCTCAGCACATGCTGCTAGTACAACCATTAATGCGTCAGCTCAAAATTCGAGTAACTCCTTATCAAACGATAGACATACTCAGACTTCTAGCCTGCGTAATTTTAGTCGTGATCCGTATGATGCTATGCCATTCTTCAATGGTAACCCAGACAACCTTGAAGGTTGGTTTACCGCTGTTCGAGCCAGAGCTGATGCTTCAGTTGATGGTCTTCCATCTGAGAGTTGTTTAATCAGTTCGGAAAGGAGAGTCTAGCCCGTTCTCCAGCAGCCTCACATGTACTTAACTTAATTCGTATGGAGGATTTTCAAGATCTGACCAGGTGGCAAGATTATGAACAGTTAATTCGTAATTATCTTGAACCGGTGCGAGAAACCAATCCGTTTGTTGTTCTCAAAGAATTAGTTTGCACAGCTCCGAGACCAGAAGAGTCATTAGATGAGTTTGCTCTTCGTCTTAATAACCTAATGTCTTCATTCGTTAAAGCAGGTCAAAATTCCAAGTACCTTAAAGATAACGATAAACCAGCCCTTGATGGGTTTGCCAAATTAGCCGCATTTGGAGTTATTAACCCCTTCAGGGTCCAAGGCCCAAATCTGAAGTGGTGCCCCAGTGTCCAAGAATTTAAAAAAAAAAATTTGTTATTTTTTCTTATGAAACGGAAGAGAATCTTTTTGTGAAGGTAATAAAACAAAAAGTACAAAATTTGATGGAAAATTGACGAAATTATGCTCTCGCGAATTTTGATGTGTCAGCGATATTTACGAAGCGGCGATTTTGCCGACTTTGACTCCCATTTTAGGCCAATTACATTATTCCAGTCAACCAAATTCTTAGCTATTTCACTAGTATTACTTCTATTCTATCGATTGAGCACAAGAAATCGCCAAGTCAACTGTTTCAACTACAAATTAAAGTGATCGGAAATTGTTAATTTGGCCAATTTAACACAAAGTTCAAAATATTCCAATTTAAAAATAGGGTCCAGAATAAACAATGTAGGTATTCCTGGAACTAAACTAACATTTCCTCTGTTCATTAGTTACATTTTGAGGCTTTACAAATAAATTCCATTTTGATTTTTTATTCACATAATGAATTTTTATTCACACCAAAAAATAGAAGATTTACTGTTATGCAATACTGTAATAATTGTATAAATATCATCACCATATTTGTGAATGCATATCAGACCCACCAGCTGGCGTGTATTAGACGTGTGAGGTCGTTTGTTTACTCTTGAACATCGGCAAAAATTTAACATTTCTGCTACTTTGAGCTCAGTTTCAAGCCATTTCCAGTGCTAAAACCAATCAAAATCATCTCTATTTCTGTAATATGTCTTCCATTCTACCACATGAGACTAAGAAATCGCAAATACAACTATAAAAAACATACAAAAAAACACTGCTAAGTCGCTGTTTTAATAAAAAAATCGTGATTTCAGTTTTTTCTCTCATTATACACAGTGTGCTGCAGGATCTGTTTTATGTGGTGCACACATACCACATAGATGTATTCTCTCATATCTAGGCCCAAATGTGCCACTCACAGTTTATCAGAGTGAGCTGAGCTTATGACATAGATCTACGGTTTGGACACTGAACGTAAAGCCGTAGATCTACAGGACGGACCCTGAAAGGGTTAAACAACTAATGCCACTGACATCTATGTATGTGTACAATTCAAGTCCGCTAGATGCTACTATGGGACCGCTCGCAGCTCTCATCCATGTACGAAATTTGTGTCCCAAGGGAACCTTCCCTTATCGTAAGTCTATGCCAACCACTTTGTCTACTCCTGTATCTCCTCTAGTTTGTGCTACTACCAAAACTCCCAACCTTAATCACTCGCGTCCATCATCCAAAGCTAGTGTTAAAAGCCATCATTCCCGTAGCACCCGTAGTATGTACAGTATCCACAGTCAAAGAACTTGTTACAATTGTGGTTACCATGGCCATATTGCTATTAATTGTCATGATAGTCACCCTAAGAAGCGTCGTACTGATGATGAGTACCAGTCAGATCTTCCCTACTGTACTTATCATAGAATTCATGGACATGACACATCTGAGTGCAATGCTCTCTACAACCTGCAGTACTCTAGATCTTTCCGTGGCCGTTCCAACCGCAGAGCCAGGAGAGGAAACAGACGTCATGGTTCACAAACTAACCAGAACCAGGCTCATTCTTCCAATTCGGGGGAATCCGAGCGCCCAAGTCTACTCATCCAGTCGTGACAGTAGTAGGTGATAACGAGTACACCATCCCAGTCCAAAATTCCTATGAAGCCTTAGCCAGCCTTGAGAATGACAACCCTGCTGTTGATGCTGCTTCACACGTCTCTAAAGTAGAGGAATTTGGGGATGAAGTAGAAAATGCCTTCTCCGATGACAACCCACCTTTCTGTTTGCATATAACTCCTAACGAAACGATTGGTCCTTTAGTACAAGCTTCTGTCCATAATGCGCCCGTTCATGTGTTCATGGACTCTGGTGCGCAAGTTAATATCATTAGGTCTAGCTTGTGTCCTCCTCGTTGAACCAACTACTGTAACCTCCCTCAGTGGAGTAGCTGGTTCCCTTCTGCGAGTCCGAGGTCAGACTTCGCTCACCTTTACTATCCAAGGCAGAGACTTTACTGCTGCTTTTCTTGTTGTCGACCAGATTACTTTCCCTGGTGACCTTCTACTGGGATTTGCTTCCATGCGAGACTTACGCATTGTGCTTGACCCGTACCGATGGCATGCCCAAATTGACGACTTGATCGTTCCATTCTGGGGTTACCAGCTTGGATCAGAAATCTGTCATACTGCTGCAGAGTATGATGTACGGATTAAGTCCTTACAAGCCAATGCATTCTCCAGTAGCGTACCCAAGCGGTCAGGCACTGGTAACTCTGTCACTCCCATCTGTGTTCCACCTACACCTTCAGACTTGCAAGATAGTGTTCCGTTGCCTCAAGTGTCCGAGGACACTCAGACTGCCTTGAGTGCACAGCCTATCCCTGCAATGACTGCTAGTTCGAGTAGTAGTTTCTCCACAGGGGATGCCTTGTCAGAAAACGATTACTTGAAACTAGTAATGCCATCTCTTGTTGATGTCACATGCCGTCTGCAGAAAGACGTCTCTGTTGCGGCTAGTGCTCTCACTAGAGTGTCTGTTGTTGTTCCTAATGTTCCAGATGGTGATAACGTCCTAGTTGACAGTGATTTCTGCAAGGTCAAGGGTTTATTTGTTGAACCTTCCTTACACATTGTAAGAGACAGTAAGATCCATTTACTCCTTGCTAACACTTCGGGTCACAGTGTTCGTCTCAGAACAAATACCAACCTCGTTGACCTAGTTCACTATCCTTACCCTGTTCAAGTACAGGATGACGTGCCACCTGACCAGTGGGTCGGTGCTATTTCAACAGTGGAGACCTCATCCACTCTGTTGGATCAATCCATTCCACCAGTTGAGGAGAAAGACTTAGCTCCCACTGACTTCCCAGACGAAGTCAAGCGTTTGTTGACTTTGTTGAACAAACGTTGTAACGCCATTGCCTTACCAGGTGAGAAGATGGGTGTAACGAACTTATTGTCCCATCGTAGTCCACTTGAACCTGGTACTAGACCTATTTATATACCTGCGTACAGAATGCCCCATTCCCAAGTTGCTGTCGCAGAAGAACTGATCAATCAAATGCTCAATGATGGAGTTATTGCACACAGCAATTCACCCTGGAATGCGCCCTTGATCCTAGTGCCTAAGAAGGATGGCACTTGGCGCCCAGTGAATGACTTTAGGAAGTTAAATGTGAAAACTATTCCAGATCGCTTCCCACTTCCTGTACTAGGTGATCTTTTACGCAATATCGGAGATAACAAAGTCTTCTCGACCCTGGACTTGTTACAAGGGTTTTGGCAAGTCCCTCTTCATGAGGACAGCCAAGAGTTAACTGCATTCTCCACTCCCACAGGTCATTATCATTTCCTACGAATGGCTTTTGGATTACGATCGTCACCTATCACGTTCTCTAGACTCATGACCAACATCTTTAGAGGTCTTATAGGTAAAGCACTTATGGTGTACTTAGATGACGTAATCGTCATGTCCGAAGATGTGGATACACACCTGAAAAGACTTGATATAGTACTTGGCAAGCTTGAAGAAGCCAATTTAAAGATCAAACTGTCCAAATGTCAATTTTTCAGATCAGAAATTAAGTTTCTGGGTCACGTAGTCACTCCTAGAGGGGTTACGACTGATCAAAGTAAAGTAACTGCAGTATTAAATTTTCCAACTCCCAAAACTGCTGATGCTTTAAGATCCTTTGTGGGTCTAGCAGGTTTCTACAGATCTTTCATTGCAAATTTTTCTTCAATAGCAGCTCCGCTAACTGAATTGCTTAAGAAAGATGCTCCTTTCGTTTGGACCTTCCGTCAAGAAAGAGCATTCCAAACTCTAAAAGAAAAGCTAACATCTGCTCCAATTTTGAAATTCCCAGATTTTGCTAAGCCTTTCTATCTGACAACTGATGCTAGTTCAACTGGCATAGGTGCCGTACTAGCTCAGAAGACTGATGGCAAGTACAACGCAGTTGCATTTGCTAGCCGAGTCCTTATGAAGGCTGAACGTAATTATACAGTAACGGAGCAAGAAGCTTTAGCAATAGTATGGTCTTTAAAGCACTTCTGAGACATTATTTACCAGTACCCTGTTCATGTCTTGACAGACCATGCACCACTGATACCTTTATTCCAGAACAAACAACCTACTGGAAGGTTAGCCAGATGGACCTTGACTATCCAAGAGTTCAATCCCACTTTTGAACATTTACCTGGCAAGTCAAATGTAGTCGCAGATGCTTTATCGTGACACGTTAGTGTAGTTACTGCAGATCCTCCATTTACTGTTGAGCATGTCAAAAATGCCCAAAGAACAGATCCCATGTGGTCTGGTGTGATTCGATTCCTGCTCCAGGAAGATCTTATTCTTACTGTGAAGCCACCAGCACCCATTAGTGACTTTGTAATGAGCCAAGAATTACTGTATCGAACAGCCGAGTTGGGTACTCCAAGCAGAAGAGTGTACCAGTTAGTAATTCCACAGTCACTAGTGAACGTAGCTCTACAGCTAGTTCACGATGCACCAGGTGTTGCACACCCTGGTATGGATCGTTCTGTGAAACAAGCCAGAATGAAATACTTTTGGCCACGTATGGCAACTGACATTTCCGAGTATGTTAAGAAATGTAGTGTCTGTATGCAACATAAAGGGAATGTCAATGGTCCTAATCCAATCCAAGTGTACCCAACCACTAGCGAACCATGGGAAAGAGTTGCCTTTGACTTGTTAACCAATTTTAAATGTTCCCTCCAAGGCAACAAACATCTGTGTGTTATGGTAGACCATTTCACCAGATATTGTGAGTTAGTTCCTATTGCAGATAAGACTGCAGAGACAGTAGCTAAAGCGTTTAAAGAATGCATTATCTGCAGGCATACCACCCCAAAGTCCTTAGTAACAGATAATGGAGGTGAATTCTGTAATGAGATTCTTGAAAATTTGTGTACTTTATACAAGATCTCTAAATCCACCATTGTTCCTCATCATCCTGCCAGCAATGGGTTAGCCGAACAAACCAATAAGAAAGTACTTGATGTCCTGAAAGCCACTATCAACCCCAATAGTGAAACTTGGGATGAAGTCATACCAGATGTCCAGTGTGCCATAAATTCTGCTTACAATGCTTCCATAGGTGATACTCCACATTATGCATTGGATGGTGTAGACAAGCGTTTACCCTATGAGTTGTTATATTCCACTCCGAAACCTAATTATAACCCTGATGATTTTGTAGCAACTCGTACCAGCATGGCTCAAAGTGTTTTTAGAAGAATCCGTGAAACACTTCATAAATCAACAGCAGAATTTACTAAAGTAACTAATAGCCGTGCTAAGCCGTCAGAAGTAAAAGTAGGTTCGAGAGCAATGCTGACAAATTTCAACAAAACATCCGCAATGCCTAAGCTCGATCAAAAGTTTGTCGGACCTTATCGAGTTGTAGAACATATCTCTGGTAATAAGTATAAGGTTAGAGAAATTAGTACTGGTAAGTACAAAGAATCGCATTTAGATCGTATGAAATTAGTATGCGATGTTGATGATATTGCTACCCAGACTAATGTGACAGATGCTGAAAATCCTCTTGACTCTGTACCCTCTACCTCAAATACTCAGTCAGATAACCAACCTGAATGTCGTTATTCCTTGCGTACTCGACAAGTAATCAGAAACCCACAAGTATCTTTTGTAGATACTCGTTCAGATCTCCCTCAGTCAAGGCATGTGTTAGCCACTGCAGAGGAATTCGATCCTCCCAGAGATGATAACCATTCTGCATATGTAAACCTCACCCTCGGAGAAATTGGGTTTAAATGTACATAGTCTGTATAACTAGATGTCCAAGATGAAGTAAATTGTCAACTGTTTGTTATTAACTGATTAGTTTTTTCAGAATTTTTTTTTTTCGTATTCACGTTCCCTCCGTATTCTGAGAATTTGACAGTAATGATCTGAGTGCGCACCAGATGCCTTTGCTGTTAATTTCACCTTGTGTATATATATATTTATTCTTCCTCAGAATCTGTAGAGTGCATGAATACAGATCGATCGATCAATTCCATCCATATTGTACAATGATTTGTTCTTATAGTTTGTAATGCATTACGTTAAAAGTGATTACGTTAACACCCATTACGTAAAACTCATTTTGTTAACATCCATTATGATACCATCCATTAATTCTAAGTTATATATGAATTTGTTATTGTATAGAATCAGCCTAGAACCACCTGCCTGTTCAGCCTATAGATAGCAGTATATGTCGAGACGACATACGTAACATGACCGAGCTGTCAGCATAGTTGCTGATCCCTGTGTTGTATAGCATATCAGTATCATCTCACCTTCAGAGTGCAGGCTATGTATTTCCCACCTCCAGGACCCAAGTCTGCAAATCATTTTTTCTGAATCCCTCCACAAAATGATATTTTGCTCACACTCCAACAGCTCATGAAGTCCCAAAAACCACTTGCCTCCACTCATTCCTTGGATGTCCAAGCCCCTTAAATGTATATAACTGCTTCAAATTTATCACAGATTTTGTATTATAAACTAAAATCCATTGTGCTCTTTATAAAAAAAATATTATTAAAAACTTACATATGTGGCTTACCTCAAATGCAGATGCCTGAAACTTGGCCACATCAGGCATGTGTATGATTCCTTTCCAAACATTCAATGATTCACCAGAATTGACAGCAGGCAAATTAACTGAGGAAACAGTTGCTTTATGAACACCCACATGAGGTGGAGTTAACCTTTCTGATTCATTGTTGAAATCAGACGACAATGGTGGTTGTGGTAAGACTGCTCCTGAATACGCTGGTGCTGGTGCTGGTGCTGGTGCAAGAGGCTTACTTTCTCTTGGTAAAGGGGGTGTAGTAGAACCTCCAGACACTAACAGTGGAGAAGTAAGAGGCACATCCTCAATTGGCAGAGGAGGAGTGTCAGGAAAATCTTCATCAGGAAGAGGAGGAGGAGTACATGGAATATCATCATCTGGGAGAGGAGGAGGTGGAGTAGAAGGACTTTCACCATCAGGGAGAGGAGGAGCACTTGGAACTTCCTCACTAGGAAGGGGTGGAGTCGATGGAATCTCATCAGGAAGTGGAGGAGTCGTGCACACATCATACTGTAGTGTAGTGGTCGTAGGTGTGTCTGGTATGGGCGAAAACTCTGAACCATCATAAGTAGGTAGAGGAGGCATATATCCTGGAGAGTCAGGTGGTAGTGGGGGCATTGACTGATTCTCAGGAAAAAGTACTGGTGATTTCATTCCACCAACTCTGTATGGTGATGCACAGTCTATTACCTCCAACACCTCTGGGCTACTAAAATAAAGAAAAATATACTGTCAGGTAAAATTAAATTTTAAAACTGTAAACTCTAAGTATAATAGGACTATTGTAATTACATTAAGATATGAAAAAATTCAAGATCAAAGTTCAATTCACAATATCAAAAGTGATATGAAAGGTAATCAAACAGCAATGGAACATTTTGTCATACAGAGGGTGTTTATAGCAGACTATATGTCAGTACAAACAAATATATCACTGATTTCAATCAGTTTACATATATATATATATATATGAGATGACCGACTTGTTGAAAATATATATATACATATATAAATATATATAAATATATATATATATATATATATTATATATATATATTTTTTTTTCAACAAGTCGGCCGTCTCCCACCGATATATATATATATATATATATATATATATATATATATATATATATATATATATATATATATATATATATATATATATATATATATATATATATATATATATATATATATATATATATATATATATATATATATATATATATATATATATATATATATATATATATATTTATTTATTTTCAACAAGTCGGTCGTCTCCCACTGAGGCAGGGTGACCCAAAAAAGAAAGAAAATCCCCAAAAAGAAAATACTTTCATCATCATTCAACACTTTCACCACACTCACACATTATCACTGCTTTTGCAGAGGTGCTCAGAACACAACAGCTTAGAAGCATATACGTATAAAGATACACAACATATCCCTCCAAACTGCCAATATCCCAAACCACTCCTTTAAAGTGCAGGCATTGTACTTCCCATTTCCAGGACTCAAGTCCGACTATATGAAAATAACCGGTTTCCCTGAATCCCTTCACTAAATATTACCCTGCTCACACTCCAACAGATCGTCAGGTCCCAAGTATCATTCGTCTCCATTCACTCCTATCTAACACGCTCATGCACGCTTGCTGGAAGTCCAAGCCCCTCGCCCACAAAACCTCCTTTACCCCCTCTTTCCAACCCTTTCGAGGACGACCCCTACCCCTCTTTCCTTCCCCTATAGATTTATATGCTTTCCATGTCATTCTACTTTGATCCATTCTCTCTAAATGACCAAACCACCTCAACAACCCCTCTTCTGCCCTCTGACTAATGCTTTTATTAACTCCACACCTTCTCCTAATTTCCACACTCCGAATTTTCTGCATAATATTTACACCACACATTGCCCTTAGACAGGACATCTCCACTGCCTCCAACCGTCTCCTCGCTGCTGCATTTACCACCCAAGCTTCACATCCATATAAGAGTGTTGGTACTACTATACTTTCATACATTCCCTTCTTTGCCTCCATAGATAACGTTTTTTGACTCCACATATACCTCAATGCACCACTCACCTTTTTTCCCTCATCAATTCTATGATTAACCTCATCCTTCATAAATCCATCCGCCGACACGTCAACTCCCAAGTATCTGAAAACATTCACTTCTTCCATACTCCTCCTCCCCAATTTGATATCCAATTTTTCTTTATCTAAATCATTTGATACCCTCATCACCTTACTCTTTTCTATGTTCACTTTCAACTTTCTACCTTTACACACATTCTCAAACTCATCCACTAACCTTTGCAATTTTTCTTTAGAATCTCCCATAAGCACAGTATCATCAGCAAAAAGTAACTGTGTCAATTCCCATTTTGAATTTGATTCCCCATAATTTAATCCCACCCCTCTCCCGAACACCCTAGCATTTACTTCTTTTACAACCCCATCTATAAATATATTAAACAACCATGGTGACATTACACATCCCTGTCTAAGACCTACTTTTACCGGGAAGTATTCTCCCTCTCTTCTACACACCCTAACCTGAGCCTCACTATCCTCATAAAAGCTCTTTACAGCATTTAGTAACTTACCACCTATTCCATAAACTTGCAACATCTGCCACATTGCTCCTCTATCCACTCTATCATATGCCTTTTCTAAATCCATAAATGCAATAAAAACTTCCCTACCTTTATCTAAATACTGTTCACATATATGCTTCAATGTAAACACTTGATCTACACATCCCCTACCCACTCTGAAGCCTCCTTGCTCATCCGCAATTCTACATTCTGTCTTACCTCTAATTCTTTCAATTATAACCCTACCGTACACTTTTCCTGGTACACTCAGTAAACTTATTCCTCTATAATTTTTACAGTCTCTTTTGTCCCCCTTCCCTTTATATAAAGGGACTATACATGCTCTCTGCCAATCCCTAGGTACCTTCCCCTCTTTCATACATTTATTAAACAAAAGTACCAACCACTCCAACACTATATCCTCCCCTGCTTTTAACATTTCTGTCATGATCCCATCAGTTCCAGCTGCTTTACCCCCTTTCATTCTACATAATGCCTCACGTACCTCCCCCACACTTACATTCTGCTCTTCTTCACTCCTAAAAGATGGTATACCTCCCTGGCCAGTGCATGAAATTACCACCTCCCTTACTTCCTCAACACTTAAAAGTTCCTCAAAATATTCTTGCCATCTACCTAATACAGTGGACCCCCGCATAACGATCACCTCCCAATGCGACCAATTATGTAAGTGTATTTATGTAAGTGCGCTTGTATGTGTATGTTTGGGGGTCTGAAATGGACTAATCTACTTCACAATATTCCTTATGGGAACAAATTCAGTCAGTACTGGCACCTGAACATACTTCTGGAATGAAAAAATATCGTTAACCAGGGGTCCACTGTACCTCCATCTCCCTGTCTACTAACTCCCCTACTCTGTTTTTAATTGACAAATCCATACGTTCCCTAGGCTTTCTTAACTTGTTTAACTCACTCAAAAATTTTTTCTTATTTTCATTAAAATTTCTTGACAGTGCCACTCCCACTCTATTATCTGCTCTCCTTTTGCACTCTCTCACCACTCTCTTCACCTTTCTTTTACTCTCCATATACTCTGCTGTTCTTATAACACTTCTGCTTTGTAAAAAAACCTCTCATAAGCTAACTTTTTGTCTTTCATCACACCCTTTACTTCATCATTCCACCAATCACTCCTCTTTCCTCCTGCCCCCACTCTCCTATAACCACAAACTTCTGCCACACATTCTAATACTGCATTTTTAAAGCTCATCCAACCCTCTTCAACCCCTCCACTACTCATCTTTGCACTAGCCCACCTTTCTGCCAATAGTCGCTTATATCTCACCCAAACTTCCTCCTCCCTTAGTTTATACACTTTCACTTCCCTCCTACTTGTTGTTGCCACCTTCCTCTTGTCCCATCTACCTCTTACTCTAACTGTAGCTACAACTAAATAATGATCCAATGTATCAGTTGCCCCTCTATAAACATGTACATCCTGGAGCCTACCCATTAACCTTTTATCCACCAATACATAATCTAACAAACTACTTTCATTATATGCTACATCATACCTTGTATATTTATTTATTTATCCTCTTTTTCATAAAATATGTATTACTTATTACCAAATCTCTTTCTACACATAGCTCAATTAAAGGCTCCCCATTTACATTTACCCCTGGCATCCCAAATTTACCTACTACTCCCTCCACAACATTTTTACCTACTTTAGCATTGAAATCCCCAACCACAAGTACTCTCACACTTGGTTCAAAACTCTCCACGCATTCACTCAACATTCCCCAAAATCTCTCTCTCTCCTCTACACTTCTCTCTTCTCCAGGTGCACTTACTATAACCCACTTTTCACATCCAACCTTTATTTTACTCCACATAATACTTGAATTAATACATTTATAGTCCCTCTTTTCCTGCCATATCTTATCCTTCAACATTATTGCTACTCCTTCTTCAGTTCTAACTCTATTTGAAACCCCCTGACCTAATCCCATTTATTCCTCTCCACTGAAACTTTCCCACCCCCTTCAGCTTTGTTTCACTTAAAGCCAGGACATCTAGCTTCTTCTCATTCATAACACCCACAATCATCTCTTTCTTATCATTTGCACAACATCCACGCACATTCAGACTTCCCACTTTCACAATTTTCTTATTCTGATTCTTTTTAGTAATCTTTACAGGAAAAGGGGTTACTAGCCCATTGTTCCCGGCATTTTAGTTGACTTACAACACGCATGGCTTACGAAGGAAAGATTCTTTTTTATTTTATTTTTTTATTATCACACTGGCCGATTCCCACCAAGGCAGGGTGGCCCAAAAAAGAAAAACTTTCACCATCATTCACTCCGTCACTGTCTTGCCAGAAGGGTGCTTTACACTACAGTTTTTAAACTGCAACATTAACACCCCTCCTTCAGAGTGCAGGCACTGTACTTCCCATCTCCAGGACTCAAGTCCGGCCTGCCGGTTTCCCTGAACCCCTTCATAAATGTTACTTTGCTCACACTCCAACAGCACGTCACGTATTAAAAACCATTTGTCTCCATTCACTCCTATCAAACACGCTCACGCATGCCTGCTGGAAGTCCAAGCCCCTCGCACACAAAACCTCCTTTACCCCCTCCCTCCAACCTTTCCTAGGCCGACCCCTACCCCGCCTTCCTTCCACTACAGACTGATACACTCTTGAAGTTATTCTGTTTTGCTCCATTCTCTCCACATGTCCGAACCACCTCAACAACCCTTCCTCAGCCCTCTGGACAACAGTTTTGGTAACCCCGCACCTCCTCCTAACTTCCAGACTACGAATTCTCTGCATTATATTCACACCACACACTGCTCTCAGACATGACATCTCCACTGCCTCCAGCCTTCTCCTCGCTGCAACATTCATCACCCATGCTTCACACCCATATAAGAGCGTTGGTAAAAATATACTCTCATACATTCCCCTCTTTGCCTCCAAGGACAAAGTTCTTTGTCTCCACAGACTCCTAAGTGCACCACTCACCCTTTTCCCCTCATCAATTCTATGATTCACCTCATCTTTCATAGACCCATCCGCTGACACGTCCACTCCCAAATATCTGAATACATTCACCTACTCCATACTCTCTCCCTCCAATCTGATATCCAATCTTTCATCACCTAATCTTTTTGTTATCCTCATAACCTTACTCTTTCCTGTATCCACTTTCAATTTTCTTCTTTTGCACACCCTACCAAATTCATCCACCAATCTCTGCAACTTCTCTTCAGAATCTCCCAAGAGCACAGTGTCATCAGCAAAGAGCAACTGTGACAACTCCCACTTTATGTGTGATTCTTTATCTTTTAACTCCACGCCTCTTGCCAAGATCCTCGCATTTACTTCTCTTACAACCCCATCTATAAATATATTAAACAACCACGGTGACATCACACATCCTTGTCTAAAGCCTACTTTTACTGGGAAATAATTTCCCTCTTTCCTACATACTCTAACTTGAGCCTCACTATCCTCGTAAAAACTCTTCACTGCTTTCAGTAACCTACCTCCTACACCATACACCTGCAACATCTGCCACATTTCCCCCCTATCCACCCTGTCATACGCCTTTTCCAAATCCATAAATGCCACAAAGACCTCTTTAGCCTTATCTAAATACTGTTCACTTATATGTTTCACTGTAAACACCTGGTCCACACACCCCCAGGGTACCTTTCCTAAAGCCTCCTTGTTCATCTGCTATCCTATTCTCCGTCTTACTCTTAATTCTTTCAATAATAACTCTACCATACACTTTGCCAGGTATACTCAACAGACTTTTTTTTTTTTTTTTTTTTTTAAACAAGTCGGCCGTCTCCCACCGAGGCAGGGTGACCCAAAAAAGAAAGAAAATCCCCAAAAAGAAAATACTTTCATCATCATTCAACACTTTCACCACACTCGCACATTATCACTGTTTTTGCAGAGGTCCTCAGAATACAACAGTCTAGAAGCATACACATATAAAGATACACAACATATCCCTCCAAACTGCCAATATCCCAAACCCCTCCTTTAAAGTGCAGGCATTGTACTTCCCATTTCCAGGACTCAAGTCCGACTATATGAAAATAACCGGTTTCCCTGAATCCCTTCACTAAATATTACCCTGCTCACACTCCAACAGATCGTCAGGTCCCAAGTACCATTCGTCTCCATTCACTCCTATCTAACACGCTCACGCACGCTTGCTGGAAGTCCAAGCCCCTTACCCACAAAACCTCCTTATCCCCCTATAATTTTTGCACTCTCTTTTATCCCCTTTGCCTTTATACAAAGGAACTATGCATGCTCTCTGCCAATCCCTAGGTACCTTACCCTCTTCCATACATTTA